>NC_134354.1:635436316-635731966 GCF_048569485.1 Anomaloglossus baeobatrachus
GGTTGATGGTGACTGCCTTTCCCTGCACCTATGTACGGTTGATGGTTCCGATGGGTTCCCACCGGTAACCCGCTCCCCAGCTTGGATATGGGCTGGAGGAGCCCCTCTTTGCCCGCAGGCTCTGGCCCTGAGAAACGGTTGCCTTGGCGGTGGCGGTGTCTCCCTCTGTTGGTTGGACTGTTGCCTTCTGTCGGGACTTGGTTGTTTGGAAACCCAGGAGGTCCCCTTCACTAACGGATTCGGCAAATTCACGGCGACTCCTAGCCTTGCCGGGGTCCGTAAGCCCCTGCCAGATGGTGCTGACTTCTTTTCGTGTACCGGTACGGTACCGCCGGGCCGCCGCCTGTCCACGGTCCTTACAGTAACTCTGATAGGCCACTCCTGCAGACGGTCACCACCGTCTGCCAACCTTGCTGTACCGCCCGGGCCACACACCCGGACGCTGTCAGTTAGTTGCTCCACTACTACACTTTCCTCCTTCCACTTTCACTGTCCAAACTGATCTGTCTGCTTTTCCCGCCTCAAGGACTGTGAACTCCTCGGTGGGCGGGACCAACCGCCTGGCCCACCCCCTGGTGTGAACATCAGCCCCTGGAGGAAGGCAACAAGGGTTTTGTGTCTGACTTCGGTGTGCCTGACCGGGAGTGTGGGGTGTGTAGGTGTTGTGCTCTGTGGCCCCTGGCTTGTCCAGGGCGCCACATTCCCGATTAGTTAAATGCAGACCGTCCGCGGGCTGCCCGTCCATCACTGGTTTTATTTTCACAACTGAAAAATATGAAAACGGTTAAACGGTAACACACATACAAGTATAATAACATCTTCCCACATCGGGAGGTACTCTTACTTAAACGGTTGCAAACGGTTACGGCTTCCGCTCTCTCCCACCCAAGCAACCTGGCCCTGATGCTGCCCCTAAGCAAACAGGCAGCACCCCTTGACCCCAGTCCTGCACAAGTTGCCGAGCGGGTTCTGTCCTTTTCAGGGGACCCACGTCCATGGGGAACCCCTGAAACCCCCAGAGGATCGCCACCGGTGGTGGCTGGACCCCAGCCTGCTCCACTGCAGGCCCTTCCTCCAATCTGCCTCTCCGGAGGCGGCAACGGTGGAAGCCACAACAACATTATTTACATGCCACTAGTTTGTGGTTGCCCTGCAAGTTCTCGGGCTTGTCCATAAGAAGTTCCTTATGCAAAACTTTTCAAACGGTCCCCATGGGGACAATGGTGCCGGCAACGACCGGTTTCTAATCAGGCTTCAATCAGGTGACTTCTCAGTTGATCATTCTTATCATCTTCAAACTTTCAAACTTTAAACAGTGATGGTCCCAACGGGAACGGTGACAACGGCATTCCGCTGCCCTTACTCTGATTCTTCTAAAGAGGCGGCCCCATCCTCCGCCACCAGCATATCAAACATGCAGTGGCAGGCCTGCTGTGAAAGGGGTGCCCGGTATCCGTTTCCACCATTGCACGGGGTGTAATAAACCACCGGCTCTCCCACGTAGTGGGGGCGCTCACTTGCCGCCGCGCTTCCAGGGGTGGGCTCAGCACCGGAGCTGGAATCACTGGAGTCACCACCACTTGTCTCTGCGTCAGGCGGGTTGCCGCCAGCTGCCGCAGCCTCCTGGCCTCCAGCATCCAGCACATCAGGTTCTTCTGCGGTAGCGTGGGGTAGTAGGTCAGGTTGATTAACGCTGAGGCGCCCCAAGAATAATGGTAGGGATGATGCGAGGGCCGAGACAGGGCCGGGCCCCCCAGCCGCAGTGACCGGTCCTGGTAGGACATGGGGACGCGGGCTACTCATTGGCTCCATCGCATCTACTCCCTTCCCACACATTGGGGCGGTTGCAACCAGCGTTTCCACTTCATTGGTCCACTGCTCCATCATAAGGAATATCTGACTTTGCTGGCGTCGGTGGAACTCCATCACTTGGGCCTTCATCCATGCCACGGTCCCGGGCTCGGGGTCCGGCGCAATCACTGCCGGGGCTTCTGGCATATCTACATTAAGGGGCCGCGGTCCCAGCGGCTCCCACGGGAGCAATTCAGGGGAGTCCTGAGCATCTGCAGCCGGTTGGTCCGCCGGGCGGGTTGGCAGGGTATCGCTACCGGTTGGACAGGTAGCGGGCCTAGTGGAGGGGCAGCAGCAGCTAACGCGGGTAGCGGGGAGGGAGGCAGGGTGAGCAGGCGCAGGCCGGGCTCCTCAGCCGCAGTGGCCGATCCCTCGGGAATACAGGGGTGTGGGTCCCTTACCCGCCCCTCCGAATCCTCTTCCCCCTCACGTCTCCGCATAGCAGCCACCACGTCCGCCATGTCGGTCTCCCACTCCTCCAGGAGGAGCTGCATGTGGGCTTGCAGACGGTTATTCAGCGGAGCAGTCCGGTCTCTCAGCCACATCGCCGTGCCAGGCGCGGGAGCGTTCTCGTTGGTAGTCGGACTGTGCATTTTGGCAATAAAGTTTTCCAGGAACCCAGTATCGCTGCAGAGTCCTGGCATCTCTGCTTTTATAGCCGCGCTCACATGCGACCAGTCGCCATTTCGTCCCCCTTAGTCTCTTTCCGGCTCCTCCTCTATCGGGGCGGGGTTTTTGGCCTTCGCGCCTCCACTACTCGAGGAGACACTCGAGCGGGAATTTTTCGCGCCCAAGATGGCGGCTTCGGCAAATTTTCAGCCGGACACCTCCGGCAATAACAAGGCGCGCCTTTACCCAACGGCAGAGCGGTAGGATCCTGTTCGTGACGCCAAGTTGTCGCGGGCGGAGGGGACGCCGCGCTCTCCCACTGCTCGGGTCCGGCCGCTGCTGCTGCGGCTGCTGCTGCTCGGTGGTGGCTCAAGCGGTGGGCCGGATCCCGGGGACTCGAGTGGCGCTCCTCGCCCGTGAGTGAAAAGGGGGGTTGATGGTGGGGATTTATTGTCCGTGACGCCACCCACGGTTGTGGTGATAATGGTGACACCACCGCTGCTCTGGACGGGGATCCTGGGAGCGGTGACAGGGAGCAGCTTTGTTGTTAATTCTCCCCTCCGTGGGTAGGGGGTTGGTTGTCCCGGGGCCCGGTGATGGGGTTGGGATGGATGGCAGGCGGGTTACAGGGCCTGGTGAGGTGCAGGGTCGCGGGGGCAGCGCGGTGCCGCACGGCACGGTGGTACTCACTCAGCCCAATGATGAAGACACAGTTCTCGGTAAAACACTCGGCTGGATGGATGGGTCCCGCAGACGGCTGCGGTGTTGTTTCTCCCGGCAGGTTGATGGTGACTGCCTTTCTCTGCACCTATGTACGGTTCATGGTTCCGATGGGTTCCCACCGGTAACCCGCTCCCCAGCTTGGATATGGGCTGGAGGAGCCCCTCTTTGTCCGCAGGCTCTGGCCCTGAGAAACGGTTGCCTTGGCGGTGGCGGTGTCTCCCTCTGTTGGTTGGACTGTTGCCTTCTGTCGGGACTTGGTTGTTTGGAAACCCAGGAGGTCCCCTTCACTAACGGATTCGGCAAATTCACGGCGACTCCTAGCCTTGCCGGGGTCCGTAAGCCCCTGCCAGATGGTGCTGACTTCTCTTTGTGTACCGGTCCGGTACCGCCGGGCCGCCACCCGTCCACGGTCCTTACAGTAACTCTGATAGGCCACTCCTGCAGACGGTCACCACCGTCTGCCAACCTTGCTGTACCGCCCGGGCCACACACCCGGACGCTGTCAGTTAGTTGCTCCACTACTACACTTTCCTCCTTCCACTTTCACTGTCCAAACTGATCTGTCTGCTTTTCCCGCTTCCAGGACTGTGAACTCCTCGGTGGGCGGGACCAACCGCCTGGCCCACCCCCTTGTGTTCATCAGCCCCTGGAGGAAGGCAACAAGGGTTTTGTGTCTGACTTCGGTGTGCCTGACCGGGAGTGTGGGGTGTGTAGGTGTTGTGCTCTGTGGCCCCTGGCTTGTCCAGGGCGCCACACTCATTACTCGAACCGAGCAATTTCTAATGCTTAGGTACTCATTTTGAGTAATAAGCATAATGGAAGTAAATGGGAAACTTGAGCATTTTTCCAGCAAACCCTCTGGGAGGTCTGAGGGCCTCAAAATTACTGAAATAGATGAAAACAGCGCTGAAATGGAATAGAAACAGCATGAGGAAGAAGCCTGGACACATCTCTGACTCCCAAGTCACTGCTAAAATCAGAGCATTATGCCCCTTTAAAGGACTGACAAGAAAACGTACAAAACAGAAGATAAAATAGGTTTTAATGGACAAAATGTTAGAAACATTCTTTCCTGTATAATGACATGTTTCTAAGTCAAATTTAGCTAGAGAGAAAACCTACCTGCTCCACCCCTTTGGCTATAGTCACACTAATACCTGCTTTACACGAGTCGATCTATCGTGCGATAGCACGAGCGATCGTACCTGCCCCCGTCATTTTTGCGTCACGGGCAAATCGCTGCCCGTGGCGCACAAACTCGTTTAACCCCAGTCACACGCACTTACCTTCCGGACGACCTCGCTGTGGGCGACGAACGTCCACTTCCTGAAGTGGGAGGGACGTTCGGCGTCACAGCGACGTCACATAGCCGCCGGCCAATAGAAGCAGAGGGGCGGAGATGAGTGGGACGTAAACATCCCGGCCCCCTCCTTCCTTCCGCATAGTCGGCGGGTGCCGTGGGACGCAGGTACGCTGAGTTCATCATTCCCGGGGTGTCACACGGAGCGATGTGTGCTGCCCTGGGTACAATGAACAACCGGCGCCATTTTAAATAAACAATATTTTGAAACTGAGCGACGAGTACACGACTCCAGATTTGTGAGCAATACTGCGTCGCTCAGAGGTGTTACACGAGACGACGTCGTGAACGATGCCGGATGTGCGTCACGAAAACCGTGACCCCGACGATGCATCGCACGATAGCTCGTCTCGTGTAAAGCACCCTTTAGGGTATGTTCTCACAATGAGTATTTAGTTGCAGAAATTTCCTCACCATTTCTGCATCTCTTGGCAGAAAAACCACAGCGCAAAAACTTGTGTTTTAACATGTTTTTGCCAAGTTTATGATGATTGTTTTGAATGTGTTCTTTATTGCTTTCAGAGGTGAAAAATGCAGGCAAAAATGCTGAAACAATGGACATGCTGCAGATTATTTTCTGCACCAAACCTGCAAGGAAACAAAAATAAAAAAAAACATGTGCACTACAATTTTGGTTTCTCATTGACTTTGTTGGCATAACGATTGGCTTGCAGTTTTTGTGACCAAACTGCATTAAAAAAGGCATAGAAAAACAATAAAAATGCACTGTCTGCATACAGCCTTAGCGTTCTTGCAAAAATGCAGCGGTTTCCCATTTCAGTAAGGAAAAATAAACAATTGTGTGCATTAGCTTTATGAAATCTCATCGCTTATGCTGGTAATGTAAAATTAGCTTTTAATTTGCATAAAACTCATTAAAAAAACACTACAAAAATGCAACATCTGAGCATAACCTTAATATCTGACTCACCATATTACCCTGTCGCTTATGATCACAGTAGATGACACAGTATAGGGCAGGGATGTCAAACCTAGTCACAGGCCCCACATAGTCCTTCATACAGAAGCCCTGCTCCAAACAGTATATTGGGCCCCACATATCTCTCCAAACAGTATAATGTGCCCCACATAGTCCTCCATACAGAATAATGTGCCTCACATGGCCATCCAAACAGAATAATGGGCCCCATATAGCCTTCCAAACAGAATAATGTGCCCCACGTAATCCTCCATACAGAGTAATGTGCCGCACATAGTCCACCATCCAGAAAAATAAGCCCCACATAGTCCTCTATACAGAATAATGTTCCCCACATGGCCCTCCAAACAGAATAATGTGCCCCACATGGCCCTCTAAACAAAATAATGTGCCCCACATAGCACTCCAAAAGAATAATGTGCCCCACATAGCCCTCCAAACAGAATAATGTGCCCCACATAACCCTCTAAACACAATAATGGGCCCCACATAACCCTCCAAACAGTATAATGTGCCCCACATATCCTTCCACCTTCCCTATTTATTGAATAAAGTTTGATATTTATTAATGGGACGCAACCCATCATAGTAACCTCATCAATAAACATTGTGGCCTATTCAATCCACAATTCTGGTGTCTGTTCCATTTTTATGTTTGAGGGTGTTCTGGGTGTTTGAGATTGTGGCTTGTGATGCCATGTACCTCCTTATAGTTTATCAACCCTCTAGGGCAATAATGTCCCCCTGTACCTCCTTATAGTAATAGTAATAATGTCCCTCTGTGTCTTCTTATAGTAATAAGGATTCCCATTGTTCCTCCTTTTGATAATCACCCCCAATGTGTCGCTCTATCATTTGATTATGACTGCCAATGTCTCCCCTTCTTTTGATAATGACACCCAGTGTGGCTTCTCTCCTTTTGATAATGACCCCTTGAAGTGTTCCTTTCCTCCTATTAATATAGTGTCTTCCATATGTACCTATACTGCCTGTATAGATCTTGAACTTAACTTGAGATATGAAGGTTGCGTGACTATACTATGATGCTACATTCCCTAGTGGAGGAAAAAAATGGTTGAGTTTGTTTCTAAACAGTTTTTTGTAGCTATATATAGAGAGCAGGGATGTTATGCACTGTATACAAAACCCACTTAGGCTACTTTCACACATCAGTTTTTTGCCATCAGGTTCAATCCGGAAAAAAACGGGTAAAACGGATCCAGTACCGCATCCGTTTTTTCCCCATAGACTTGCATTGTTACCGGATTGTACCGGATGGCTTTGCGGTGCATCCGTTTTTTTCCGGATGCGGCAAAATAAATAAATGCGGCGGCCGGAGGCAACGTAGCTTGCAACGTTTTTTTGTCCGGCAAAAAAAACGCATCGCGCCGGATCCGGCGCGATACGGCGTGTTTTACAATAGAAGCCTATGGACGCCGGATCTGGCGTAATGCGGTAAAAAACGGATGCGGCCGCCGGATCCGTTTTTGTTAACTGCGCATGCACCAATGTAATTAACAAAACGGATCCAGCCAAAAACCGGACGAAAAGGATGCAAAAACGGATGCAAACCGTATCCACCGGATCCGTTTTTTAACGGATCCGGCATAACGGATCCGTTAAAAAAACGGATCCGGTGGATACGGTTTTCACTTTTTTTTCAGGATCCGTTGGATCAGGAAAAAAAAGGACTGTGCCTGAATACAGAAAACTGATGTGTGAAAGTAGCCAAAGTTAAAGGGTGCGGTTCATTCATGTAACTCAGCAGCGCTTACAACCTCGACATTAAATAGAACCTGTGGCTTGAGCATTTCCTGTGCAGTGTCTGTAACTAGAAGAGCATCATAAAAATAAACTGGAAACCCCAATCTGAGATACACAAGACATACATACAGAAAAAAGACCTGACTGTCTAAATTACTGGCTGCCACCATCATAAAAATACATATTCCACCATACTGAAATCCTGTCTATGTGACACCTCACCACAAACAACAACTCCCCACAAATCATCCTCAGTTTTTTATTTAACAGGTAGTTCTGATTTGAACATAATTTAATTTTAAAGTTTGGACATAAACAGTATATTACTAGAGATTTCAAATTCAAAATATATGTGTAAAGAGTATAATTTTGTGCTGTTTGAACTCTTCAGCTCATGCTCTTTTAGAAGTGCCTTTCAACTGCTGCTTAGAAAGATCCCTACAAACACATAAGGCTGAAGTCACACTTGCGAGAGACTCGCGCGAGTCTCACATCACATCACATCACCCGGCATGGCCACACACTCTCCTGACAGGAGCGGGTCAGCTGCATGTATTTCTATGCAGCTGAGATGCTCCTGTCCGGAGAGCTGCAGGCCATGTCGGGTGATGTGATGTAAGACTTGCAAGAGTCTCTCACAAGTGTGACTCCGGCCTAAGAGTATGGGTGTTCTCTTGTCTGAATAGCTGGGTGAGTGTGGAGAGCAGAGAGACTCAGACAAGGGAAAGTCATGTACACATATCGGTTGAATGTAGCAAACAGTTTTCGCTGAGCAGCAATTAATAGGAGCTTGTAAAGTGAACACGGATGAAACAGCACTACAGCATAGCATTTGGGAGAGGAGGAAGCAAAATAAAGTAATGAAGTATATTACAAAAACTCATAACTTTGCAGTGCCTGGAGAATATTCAAATAATATATATTTTTATTTAACTCCTTGACCCCCCAGCCTGTTTTGACTTTCCTGACCAGGCCATTTTTTCCAATTTATGGGGTAATAACTTTGGAATATTTCAATGGATGCCAGTGATTTGGGGACTAATATTACTTGTACTTCATGTTAGTGGTAAATTTAAGATGTTATTTTTTGCATATATTTGAGAAAATATCGGAAATTTGATGAAACTTTTGAAAATTTCTCAAATTAATTTTTATGCCCTTAAACCACAAAGTTATGTCACACAATAGTTAATAAATAACATTTTCCATATCGACTTTACGTCAGCACAATGTTTTAAGCATAATGTTTTTTTGTTAGGAAGTTAGAAGGTTAAAATTTTATCATAAATTTTTCATTTTTCTTTACAAAACCATTATTTTAGGGTCCACATCACATTTGAAGGGACTTTAGAAGGACTTTGTGACAGAAAATACTCAAAAGTGACACCAGTCTATAAACTGCACCCGTCAAACTGTTCTAAACCACATCCAAGAAGTTTATTAACCCTTCAGGTCCTTTACAGGAACTAACAATGTGGAAAGAACTATGAAAATTTTACTTTTCCAACAAAGATTTTACTTTAGCCCAAATTTTGCATTTTCACAAGGGTAACAGGAGAAAATGCACCATAGAATTTATTGTGCACGTACTTCAATACCCCAAATGTGGTGGGATACTACTGTTTGGGTACAGGTCATGGCTTGGAAAGGAAGGAGCGCCATTTTACTTCTGGAATGCAAAATTGGCTGGAATCGGTGCCATGTAGAGTTTGCAGAGGCCCTGATGTGCCTAAACAGCGGAAACCTCCAACAAGTGACCCCATTTTCGAAACTAGACCCTTCAAGGAATTTATCTAGATAAGTGGTAAGCATTTTGACCCCCATAGAATTTATCTACATGGGTGGTGAGCACCTTGAATCACTAGGTGCTTCATAGAATGTTATAGCGTTGAGCCGTGAAAACACAAATTCACATTTTCCCACAAAAATGTCGTTTTAGTCCCAAATGTTGTATTTTCACAAGGAGAAAATGCACCATACAATTTGTTGTGTAAGTTGTCCTGAGTAAGCTAAACCCCATATGTGGTGGGAAACTACTGTTTGGGCACATGACAAGGCTTGGAAAGGAAAAAGCACTATTTGACGTTTGGAACATAAAACTGTCTGGAATTGTTAGCAAGCGCCATGTCACATTTCAAGAGTCCCTAATGTGCTTAAAAAGTGAAATGTCTCCAAAATTGACCCCATTTTGGAAACTAGACCCCTCAAGGGTATAGATGTGTGATCAGGTGATTCACAGAATTGTATAATGTTGACCAGGGAAAATACAAATTTACATTTTTACCAAACAAAATGTTGTTTTAGCCCCAACTTATTTTTACAATGGTAACAGAAGAAAATGCACAGTACAATTTGTTGTGCAATTTCTCCTGAGTATGCTGAGACCCCATAAGTGGTGGAAAACTACTGTTTAGGTACACAATTCAAAGAGAAAAAATTCAGTACAGCAACAGCCAAGACATTTAAAAATACAACTCTTTATTAGAAAAATGTTAAAAATAACAAATACAGATGTTATAAACAGTGGTCAGCAGGTGGCGCCAACATACCAAAACACGACAACTTCAACATAGGATAATGGTTGGTGTAGGGATTCCATTAGTGGACTTCATGTCGCGTTTGGAGAGCCCCTGGTGTGCCTACATAGTGGAACCTTTCTCCCCCAAGTGGTCTAATTTTGGAAAGTAGACCCCTCAAGGAATTTATCTAGATGTGTAGTGAGCATCTTGAACCCAACATTACAACATTGAACCAAAGAAAATGTAGTTTAAGCCCCACATTTTTTAATTTTCACGAGGATAGCAGGTGAAAATGGACTTCAAAAACTGTTGTGTAATTTCTTGAAAGTTTGCCGATACTCCATATGTGGTGGAAAACTACGGACCTGCCTGTTGTGTTCCTTGGTCTTCATGATGCTATCTGCACTTTAAACAGAACACTGAGACTATCACAGAGCAAGTGCATTTATACGGAGACTTGATTACACACAGGGGATTATATTTATCATCATCAGTCATTTAAGACAACATTGGATCATTCAGAGATTCTCAATGAACATCTGGAGTGAGTTTACTGCACTGAAAATTAAGAGGACAAATAATATTGCACGCCCCAATTTTCAGTTTATTATTTTTTATAAAAATTTAAAATAAGCAATAAATTTCGTTCACCTTCACAATTGTGTCCCACTTGTTGTTGATTCGTCACCATAACATTAAAATTTTTTATCTTTATGTTTGAAGCCTGAAATGTGGGAAAAGGTTGAAAAATTCAAGGGGGCCGAATACTTTTGCAAGGCACTGTATATATAACTTGGCTTGTATTGATATAAAAGATATAGGGCTGACAAAAACAAAGGTTGAAAACCTATCCTCTATTGACTTGGCTCTACAGACAGGTATAGGGGTTTTTGGGATTATATTATTTATCTGAGGACACTGCCTTGTTTATATACTTTTGTGCATTCTATGATCTATGCCCTGATACTTTATTGGCGATATGTACAGGATTATTATGTCCACCTCCTTATTTTATCCAGTCTTGTTTTCTTGTCTATGATGTTTTTAACCTTTGTTTAACCATGTTTATACAGTCATATGAAAAAGTTTGGGCACCTCTATTAATGTTAACCTTTTTTCTTTATAACAATTTGGATTTTTGCAACAGCTATTTCAGTTTCATCTATCTAATAACTGATGGACTGAGTAATATTTCTGGATTGAAATGAGGTTTATTGTACTAACAGAAAATGTTCAATCTGCATTTAAACAAAATTTGACAGGTGCATAAGTATGGGCACCTCAACATAAAAGTGACATTAATATTTTGTTCATCCTCCTTTTGCAAAAATCACAGCCTCTAGTCGCTTCCTGTAGCTTTTAATGAGTTCCTGGATCCTGGATGAAGGTATATTTGACCATTCCTGTTTACAAAACAATTCCAGTTCAGTTAAGTTTGATGGTCGCCGAGCATGGACAGTACGCTTCAAATCATCCCACAGATGTTCAATGATATTCAGGTCTGGGGACTGGGATGGCCATTCCAGAACATTGTAATTGTTCCTCTGCATGAATGTCTGAGTAGATTTGGAGCGGTGTTTTGGATCATTGTCTTGCTGAAATATCCATCCCCTGCATAACTTCAACTTCATCACTGATTCTTGCACATTATTGTCAAGAATCTGCTGATACTGAGTTGAATCCATGCGACAATCAACTTTACCAAGATTCCCGGTGCCGGCATTGGCCACACAGCCCCAAAGCATGATGGAACCTCCACCAAATTTTACTGTGGGTAGCAAGTGCTTTTCTTGGAATGCCGTGTTTTTTTGCCTCCATGCATAACGCCTTTTTGTATGACCAAACAACTCAATCTTTGTTTCATCAGTTCACAGGACCTTCTTCCAAATTGTAACTGGCTTGTCCAAATGTGCTTTTGCATACCTCAGGCGACTCTGTTTGTGGCGTGCTTGCAGAAATAGCTTCTTTCGCATCACTCATCACTCTTCTTGTGCAACGTGCGCTGTATTGTTGACCGATGCACAGTGACACCATCTGCAGCAAGATGATGTTGCAGGTCTTTGGAGGTGGTCTGTGGATTGCCCTTGACTGTTCTCACCATTCTTCTTCTCTGCCTTTCTGATATTTTTCTTGGCCTGCCACTTCTGGGCTTAACAAGAACTGTACCTGTGTTCTTCCATTTCCTTACTATGTTCCTCACAATGGAAAATGACAGTTTAAATCTGAGACAACTTTTTGTTTCCTTCCCCTGAACAACTATGTTGAATAATCTTTGTTTTCAGATCATTTGAGAGTTGTTTTGAGGAGCCCATGATGCCACTCTTCATAGTAGATTCAAATAGGAGAACAACTTGCAAGTGGCCACCTTAAATACCTTTTCTCATGATTGAATACACCCGCCTATGAAGTTCAAAGCTCAATGAGGTTACAAAACCAATTTAGTGCTTCAGTAAGTCAGTAAAAAGTAGTTAGGAGTATTCAAATCAAGAAATTGATAAGGGTGCCCAATCCATACTTATGCATCTGTCAAATTTTGTTTAAATGCGGATTGCACATTTTCTGTTAGTACAATAAACCTCATTTCAATCCAGAAATATTACTCAGTCCATTAGTTATTAGATATATGAAACTGAAATAGCTGTTGCAAAAACCCAAATTGTTATAAATGAAAAAGGTTAACATTAATAGGGGTGCCCAAACCTTTTCATATGACTGTATATAAATAGCTGGGTATGGACATTTTCATTATACAGCTTCTGCCCTCTCATGTTACAATTCACTTTTTTACATAGTTTTTGTTAGCACCCTTGAATATATATGTATAATATATATATATATATATATATATATATATATATATATATATATATAGGTGGAGCTGGGGTGGCGTCTGGGTGCAGTCTGGAGGGGGCCCTAAAATTTGGCCAGTATGGGGCCCTGAAATTCCTAGTGGCGGCCCTGACTACAGTTGCTAAATGAGCGAGACACTCCATCAATTTTTGCTCTGCAACACTTGACTGTCTCACTCAGATGTAGTAGAGGTAAAACAGTCAGATGTAGCAGAAACAAACGTATGCATCGCTGACCATCTCTGGTATATCGGAAAATCTCTGCTCTGCTACATCTGAGTGAGATAGTCACATGTAGGAGAGCAGAGACAGATGTAGGTAATGGTACTATTATGTTGGATCTATACAATGTAATGTAATGTGGTTACTATATGGAGGTATTATACTGGGTCCATACAATGCAATATAATGTGGTTACTACACTGGGGAAAAAAGTATTTAGTCAGCCACCAATTGTGCAAGTTCTCCCACTTAAAAAGATGAAAGAGGCCTGTAATTGACATCATAGGTAGACCACAACTATGAGAGACAAAATGAGAAAATAAATTCAGAAAATCACCTTGTCTGATTTGGCAAGATTTTTTTTGCAAATTATGATGGAAAATAAGAATTTAGTCATCAAAAAAATGCAACATTTCTGTCTCTCACAGACCTGTAACTTCACCTTTAAGAGGCTCTACTGACCTCCACTCATTTTCTTTAGTAATGGCAATTGCTTGAACTTGTTATCAGTATAAAAGACACCCATCCACAACCTCAAACAGTCACACTCCAAACTCCACTATGGTGAAGACCAAAGAGCTGTCGAAGGACACCAGAAACAAAATTGTAGCCCTGCACCAGGCTGGGAAGACTGAATCTGCAATAGGCAAGCAGCTTGGTGTGATGAAATCAACTGTGGGAACAATAATAAGAAAATGGAAGACATACAAGACCACTGATAATCTCCCTCGATCTGGGGCTCCATGCAAGATCTCTCAAAATGATCACAAGAACGGTGAGCAAAAATCCCAGAACCACACAGGGGGACCTAGTGAATGACCTGCATAGAGCTGGGACCACCATAACAAAGGCTACCATCAGTAACACACTACGCCACTAGGGACTCAGATCCAGACGTGTTCCCCTGCTTAAGCCAGTACATGACCGAGCCCCTCTGAAGTTCACTAGAAAGCATTTGGATTGTCCAGAAGAGTATTGGGAGAATGTCATATGGTTTGATGAAACCAAAGTAGAACTGTTTGGTAGAAACACAACTCGTTGTGTTTAGAGGAGACAGAATGCTAAGTTGCATCCAAAGAACACCATACCTACTGTGAAGCATGGGGGTGGCAACATCATGATTTGGGGCTGTTGCTCTGCAAAAGGGACCAGGACGACTGATCCGTGTACATGACAGAATGAATGGGGCCAAGTACCGTGAAATTTTGAGTGCAAACCTCCTTCCATCAGCAAGGGCATTGAAGATGAAACGTGGCTGGGTCTTTCAGCATGATAATGATCTCAAGCACATCGTCAGGGCAACAAAGGAGTGGTTTCGTAAGAAGCATATGAAGGTCCTGGAGTGGCCTAGCCAGTCTCCACATCTCAACCCCATAGAAAACCTTTGTAGGGAGTTGAAAGTCTGTGTTGCCCAGTAAGGGGTACTTTGCACGCTGCAACATCGCTAGCCGATGATAGCGATGCCGAGCGCGTTAGTACCCGCCCCCGTCGCACATGCGATATCTTGTGATAGCTGCCGTAGAGAACTTTATCGCTACGGCAGCGTCACACGCACTTATCTGGTCGGCGACATCGCTGTGACTGCCGAACAATCCCTCCTTCAAGGAGGTGGTGCGTTCGGCATCACAGCGACGTCACCGCAACGTCACTAATCCGCCGGCCAATAGAAGCGAAGGGGCGGAGATGAGTGGGATGTAAACATCCCGCCCACCTTCTCCCTTCCGCATTGCCGGTGGACGGCGGGCGCAGGTAAGAAGATGTTTGTTGCTCCTGCGGCTTCACACAGAGCGATGTGTGGAGCTGCAGGAATGACAAACAACATCGTACCTGCGGACACACCGACATAATGAAAATGAACGACGTGACACAGATCACCGATTTTTGACTGTCTCACGCTCGTTCATCTTCTCTCCTAGGCTTAACACGTTGCGACGTCGTTACCAGCGCCGGATGTATGTCACTTTCGATTTGACCCCGACGATATCGCAGTAGCGATGTCGCAACGTGCAAAGTACCCCTAACAGGCCCAAAACATCACTGCTCTAGAGGAGATCTGCATGAAGGAATGGGCCAACATACCACCAACAGTGTGTGCCAACCTTGTGAAGACTTACAGAAAATGTTTGACCTCTGTCATTGCCAACAAAGGATATATAACAAAATAATGAGATGAACTTTTGTTATTGACCAAATACTTATTTTCCACCATAATTTGCAAATAAAATCTTGTCAAGTCAGACAAGGTGATTTTTCTGGATTTGTTTTCTCATTTTGTCTCTCATAGTTGTGGTCTACTTATGATGTCAATTACAGGCCTCTCTCATCTTTTTAAGTGGAAGAACTTGCACAATTGGTGGCTGACTAAATACTTTTTTTCCCCACTGTATATGGCCCTATTTTGCTTGGTCTATACATTGCAATGTAATGTGGTTACTATATAGCGATGTTATGCTGGGTCAATACAATGCAATCTCGTTACTGTATGGTGATATTAAGCTGGGTCTATACAATGCAAAGTGGTTACTATATGGCAGTATTATGCTGGATCTATACAATGTAATCACGTTACTATATGGTGGTGTCACGCTCTCCGGGTCCCCTGCTCTGCTCCCCGGCTCACCTGCCACGCTCCCCGGCTTCCATGCTTCTCTCCCCGGTCTCCAGCCTCCATTGCCTGCGGTCTCCAGGCGGCCCGGTCCCCGCTCCCGGCGCCCGTCGGCTACTCAGCCCCAGCCCGGCTCTCCTGCTTCCTGCTCACCGCTCCCTGCCCTGGCTTCTGGCACCTGGGCCTCACGCATGCCCATTAGGCGCGCGCGCGCGGTCATTGACCCTTTCTTAAAGGGCCAGCGTCCACTGACAGGAAATTGAACACACAGGTACAGGGTATAAAGGGGTTTAGTGTCCAAGTGGGCGGGGCCTGTTCTTCGTGTTTCCTAAGCTAGGAGTCAGGTCTCCTTGTGTCTCTGTGCCATACTTACCTATCTCTCTTCTAGAGCCGCTCCTGCCTCGCCATCCGGTCCTGCCGATTCCCGAACGCTGACTATCTGCCATCCCGTCAGTCCGTTCCATCTCTGATTCCTGTGGTGACCTGTCCTCTCGCTCCATCGGTTCCGGACTCTGCCTGACAACATCTCGGCCTCCGAACCTGAGCTCCGTCACCCGGACTACCATCAGTGACTCTGTGGTCCCAGGGACTTCTCCATTCCACTCTTGTGCACGGACTGTCCTGCTACCCGTAGTGCTCCGGCTACCGGACCCCTTGCCTTCATCAAGGAGTTCGGCCCAGTGGATCCACCTCCTGGGTCTGCCCGTCCACCTGGCCCTAACAGGTGGCATTATGTTGGATCTATTCAATGCAATCTTGTTACTAAATGGCGGTATAATGCTGGGTCTATACATTGCAATCTTGTTACTATATGGTGTTATTATGGTTTGCCTATACAATGCAATCTCATTATTTTATGGCGGTACTATGTTGGGTCTATACAATTTAAAGTGGTTACTGTATGGCAGTATTATGCTGGGTCTATACAATGCAATGTGTTACTATATGGCAGGATAATGCTGAGTCTATACAATGGAGACAGTAAAGTGGGGTCTCCCAGCAGCACAGAGCATTTCAAGAGAGGAGTGTTCTGACCATAGGGTAGGTCACGGACTTAAAGTTTCATAGTGGATGAAGAAGGGTCTCCCAGCAGCACAGAGTAATTCAGAGGAGGAACTTCACAGTCTTATAGGAGGTCAGAGGCACAGAGTATTTCAGGAAAGCAGTAAGCTAATGCTGTGGTAGGTCACAGATAGAGTGTTACACTGTTAATGATGCAGGGCCATCTGGCAGCACAGAGGCTTTCAGGATAGGAATGTTGTGATATTGTGTTAGGTCACAAGCTGGAAAGTACAGGTTCCACCCGCAGAACAGAGTATTTCAAGGGTATGATAATATTGTGTCTAGTCACTGGTTGGAACCTGCCCTTTTCAGCTTGTTGCCTATTGCAATCTTTCTCTCATATACTGTCTGCTGAGCTGTGCATCAAATCCTATACTTTAGCTAATCCTATCATTTGTGATACTGTCTACGTAGCTGTGTATCTAATCCTATCATGTGTGATACTGTCTGCTGAGCTGTGTATCTGATCCTGTCCTGTGTGATACTTTCTGCTGAGCTAAGTATCTAATCCTATCCTGTGTGATACTGTTTGCTGAGTGGTCTATCTAATCTTATAATTTGTAATACCATCTGTGTAGCTGTGCATCTAATCCTATCATGTGTGATACTGTCTATTGAGCTGTGTATCTAATCCCATCACTTGTGATACTGTCTGCTGTGCCATGTATCTAATCCTATCCTGTGTGATACTGTCTGCTGAGCTGTCTATCTAATCCTCCTATCATTTGGGATACCATCTGCATACCTGTGCATTTGTAATGACCAAGAAGGAGCCAGTACAAAGGTTTCTGCATTCATAGGAGTCTGTAGAATAATTTATGGTTTAATGTATTGCCTGGTGTCATTCTGGCAAATGTACTGTAAGTTGTTGCTCTGTAATACCAGCGGAGACCAGCAGGTCTCAGCAAGGGAGTGTATTGGACGATCTCTGATCAATATCCTCTATAGCCTGGTCACTATGGTAACCAGGGAGAGATGACAGTTGGCGGTTGAGACAAGCTGAGCTGGAGGTGGTGAGCAGGTGACAAGGGCGGCTAATGTCCTGTATCTCTCCAGACAGTCTTATCAGAGCCCATCGCAGCAAGGCCAAACCGCAGTTATAGATTTCCCCAGCAGAGTACAGTCCAGCTGCCAACTAACCAAAGCCTGTATGGAGATCCAGTATCGCAGCTAAATGCTCCAGAAGATGTGAACAATCAGTGTGTGATCCAGTAAGGGGTTTGAACTATTCATACCAGTTGCAGTGCAGTCTGCCTTATTGCTATCTACCTACCTCATACAGATGTACCCTGGGAATGTGTTTGTAGCGCGAGGAACCAGGTAGGAGCACGGTGACACACGAAACTGGACAACACCGCAGAAAAGCCACAGCTCCGCTCAGCACCTGAGCCTAATAGTGCCTCCTGCCCCTACTACACGGGTGTGATGTATGTTACATCTAAAATTTTTGGCATCATGAACAGGATATTTACTTCTGTGCCTTCACCTTGGGCTGAAAATAGTAACTGCAGATGCTTCAGTGAGTACCGCTGGGGAAACCAAGGGGGTAGAGACTGTCTGAATTTTTATCTGTCTTCTGGTATAGCCCATTTCACCAAAGCATGTTGCCTACGCAACTTTTAAAGGTGCCATGCTCCCATTTCTCAGCTGTTGTGTGGCGCCCTGGACAAGCCAGGACGTCACAGGTACTGCAACAACACACCCTACACCCCGGTTAGGAACATGTAAGTCATACACAAATCCTTGTTGCATCCCTCCAGGGGCTGATGTCCACGCCAGGCGGTTGGCCCCACCCACCGAGGAGTTCACAGTCCTGGAGGCGGGAAAAGGAAGGCAGTTTTAGTTGAGTTGAGTGTAGAGCGAGAGTGAGGAGTGTAGTAGTGGAGGAACTGACTGGCCATGTCCGGGTACGTGGCCCGGGCACAGAAACAGCAAGGTTGGCAGACAGTGGTGACCGTCTGCAGGAGAGGCCGATTGACGCACAACCGTGAGGATCGTGGACGGGCGGTGGCCCGCCGGTACCGGATCGGGGAGCGAAGAGAAGCCAGCACCATCCGGCAGGGCCTACGGACCCCGACCAGGCTAGGAGTCGCCGTAAAACCGGTCAAATCCATCAGCGACGGGAACCTCCGGGGTTTCCCAGCAATAAAGACCCGACTGAAGGCAACCGTCCAAACCATGAGGGAGATAAAGCTACCGCCAGAGCTAGAGCTCCCAGGGCCAGAGCCTGCGGGCAAGAAGGGGCTCCCTTAGCCAACATACTGCAGGGGAGCGGGTTACCGGTGGGAAGCCATCGGGGCCGAGAACATAACACCGGTGCAGGGAGAGACAGTTACTGCCAGCCTACCGGGAGTAACCGTTCCAGCCGTCTGTGGGACTCGTCCATCCAGCCGTTTGTTTTACCAGAGACTCCGTGTGCGTTACTGGCTGAGTAAGTACCACCGTGCCGTCTGGCACTGCGCTGCCCCGCGACCCTGCACCTGGTCAAGCTCCACAACCCACCAAACAGACAATCACTCCGGGCCCCGGGACTATCACAATCCCCCTACCCACGGAGGGGAGGAAAACATCCCAGCTGCTCCCTGTCACCGCTCCCGGGATCCCCGTACAGAGCAGCGGTGGTGCCCCAACCTCTCCACACACCGTGGGTGGAGTCACAAACCGACACCCCAAACACCAACAAAACACCCCTTTCACTCACGGACGTGGAGCGCCGCTGAAGTCCCCGGATCCGGCCCAACGCTCGAGCCACCGAGCAGTAGCAGCAGCAGCAGCGCCGGACCCGAGCGTGGTGAGCGTAGCGCCTCCCTGCCCACGACAGTTGCCCATAGCAATGCCTCACAAAATTTCAAATTTGCTGAAATTGACCCATCTAGTCTCGTGTAGTATATGGAGTGCAATGTCTTGTAGAGAAAATAGCTACACCATAGAGCGAAAAGACTCATCAATGACCTTGGTGCCACAACCACGGAGAAGTTTACCTAGTACTCCAATGAATGCTAGTCCATCCTCAGCAGTCACAGCAGCCAGTTGTATTATGCCTCTGACCATGCCTTATTACTTTGGGCCCCCTTGGCTTCTCTGCTATGAGGGATCACCTCACACATACAGAGACTTGAGAGAGAGAGAATGCAGGCTACCTTCAAACTGTACCCTGTCACTGAGGAGCAGAAAGTGGATTAATTAGCCAGCTACAGAGAGCATGAGGTCAAGTTCTAGTCTCAGCCTGAACGTCAAACCGTAGACCAGATCCCAGAGAGACTAAAGGCTGCTTTACAGGCGTCGATATCTCGTGCGTTCGCATGTGTGATCGCACCCGCCCCCCTCATTTGTGCGATACGGGCAATTTGTTGTTCGTGTCGCACGAAGTCAGTAACCCCCGTCACACGTACTTACCTCCCGAACGACCTCGCTGTGGGCAGTGTACATCCACTTCCTGAAGGGGGAGGGACATTCAGCGTCACAGCGACGTCACACAGCGGCCGGCCAATAGAAGCGGAGGGGCGGAAATGAGCAGGACGTAAACATCCCACCCACCTCCTTCCTTCCGCATTGCCGACGGCCGCAGGTAAGCTGCAGTTCATTATTCCCGGGTGTCACACGGAGCCACATGTGCTGCCTCGAGAACGATGAACAACCGGAGCACAGAAGGACGTTCGTTTTTTTGAAAATGAGCGACATTTCAACGAGCAACGATAAGGTGAGTATTTTTGCTCTTTCACAGTCGCTCATTTGTGTTACACGCTACGATATGTCAAACGAGGCCAGATGTGCGTCACTAACGACGTGACCCCGGTGACATATCGTTTGATATATCGTAGTGTGTAAAGCCCGCTTAAAGGTCACTTTTTAATCAAAGACCGCTTCAGAGTTGAAGAAGCAGTTTTATGGAAAGAGAAAAAACCCCAAGAGTCTCTCAGAGTCTTTGCCCTGTCACTCTAGAAAGCTTTGAGTGCCATCATCCATGTGGACCCTCGAGAAGCTTTGGGCAAGATCAGACTCTTCGAGAACAATTCATAGAAGGTGTGTTTGGTAAGAATCTGAAGTGTCAACTAATTATGTTGTCCATCCAGCATCGAGGAGCCTCTTTCCTTGAATTCAAAAATTGGCCATAGAAGTCCTGGAGCAGAAACCTCAGTCTGAGACCCAAGAAGATGGAGGAGTTAAGCCTACCATAGAGTTGCCCCTTTCAAGTCATATTGCTGAGCAAGGAGCTCGGACCCCACCTTCACAATATGAAGCCACCCTGGCTGGTAAAGTCTCTTGTCTCACTGAAAACCTGGAAAAGGTGAAAAAGCAGCTGGAGCTACTGGAGTACCCCTCTAGATGAAGAACAGAGGATCCTTCAAGATTAGAACATGAATGGCTACCTGAAGGGCGAAGAGAGAACAGACGCTAACCCCAGGTCTTAGAATGCCTAGTACAAGAGAATCTGAAGGCTAGAATGTGAATTCTGCCATCGACGTGGTCACCGAGAAGAGGATTGCTGGCAGTTAAATGGTTACCCCCTGAGGCAGTGAGACGCCCCTCAGAAGGAGAGACCTTAAGTCTCTCAGATCCAGCCTTGATGCCAAAGTATGTGGGCTCTCACCCCATGGTTGAAGTCAGCATTAATGGAATGTTTCCCTGTCTTAGCTGACACCGAGTCTAAAGTTGCTTTAATAAATAGATAAGGAAACAAGCGCACTATGAGAAGCATCCGTGGAAAACTTATAGCATTTAAATAATGGGAACTGCTCACCTTTGCAGGTTGTGCACCCCCGCACAACTTCAGTGAAAGCTTATCAATCTGGAGTTATCCTCCGATCTATTCCGGTGTTCAGGCTTAAAGAATCCAGACTTGGAATATCGTTGTCGGCTCCTGAGCTCCACCGGCACCATGGAATTCAGGTTTTCCTCCTCGATCCTCCAGCTAACCAGCTGGATTCTATAATGGGTCAGCAGGTCATTTGCAGCTATTACCGATTCCCAATAGGGAGAGGGTATATGGATAAATTACTTTCGGTCTATTATAGCGCAATAAGGACGCTTGCTGGTAATATTTGTTGTACTTTATTGAGTAAGTACTCCTATTGATACAACGCGTTTCAGCAAAAATGCTTTCATCAGGTATCTATACCTGATGAAAGCATTTTTGCTGAAACGCGTTGTATCAATAGGAGTACTTACTCAATATAGTACAACAAATATTACCAGCAAGCGTCCTTATTGCGCTATAATAGACCGAAAGTAATTTATCCATATACCGAGTCTAAAGTGACCACTATCCGGCATACGACATATGAAGTGTGCCAAAAAGGTGATACAGCATCCAAAGGCCTGGCTCCACATCACAGATTTCAATGGAAAGTCAGTAGCCATACAAGGCTGCTGGAAACCCACTCTTCATATTGGAGAGACCAAACTTCCACAGCAAGAGGTAGTAGTAATCCAAGTCCCAGAAAATCCTGTGATTCTAGGCACTAATGTTCTCTGAAACTGCTATGTTCATCATTCCCGGGGTGTCACACGGAGCGATGTGTGCTGCCTCAGGAACGATGAACAACCGAAGCACAGAAGGAGGACCGACATTTTGAAAATGAACGACGTGTCAACGAGCAACGATAAGGTGAGTATTTTTGCTCGTTCACAGTCGTTCGTAGCTGTCACATGCTACGATATGTCAAACGATGCCGGATGTGCGTCACGGAATCCATGACCCCGACAACATATCGCCCGATATATTGTAGCGTGTGATGCCGGCCTAATACAAGGCCCTGACAAAGTTACCCAAAAACTCTCAGCAGGCTATTGTGCCGCCCCCGCGTCAGCAGCCGGGCTGCTCGGATCCGGATCCGCGGTGGCTCGAGGGGTGTTCGGACCCGGGGGTCGTGTGGCCACTCAAATGAAGGGGGGATTTACAGGGGATTCTATATTTAAAATTCGGGACGCCACCCGTGGTGTGTGGTAAGGTGGAGTACCACCGCTGCAGCTGGGAGTACCCGGAGGCGATGGAGTGGGCAGCTAGGTGTTTAACCCCTCTATGGGTAGGGGGAATGCCCCGGGACTCGGTGATGGTGTTGGGGAGTGCCGTTGGGAGTGAAAGGGTCACTTGCATACTCACTCAGTCCATAAAGCTGACACCGACAACTTGGTAAACCAAAGTTCTGGACACCGCTGCCGCCAAGGGGAGCACGTTTGGGTCCCGTTCCCTCTGGTGTTGCCTAATGATCTGTGACCTTTCTCTTGGCACTAAGTTCTCTTACTAGTTGGCCCCTGTAGTGTAGAACTAGTCGGGTGCCGCTCCCCAGTGTGGCTAACTGAGGGAGCTTGCTCTCAGGGTTCACGCTTGGGATTTCCTGGACCGTTTTAGTGGAAAGTCCTATCCCCCTCGTTGCACTAGTACCCCGATTTTGGAGCGGGTGGAGAGCGGATCTTGAAGGCTCCGTCCTTATCGGGTCAATTGTCAGGTTGCCTGAAGCTACTCCCTGACCTAGGGTCCATGTACCCCGTCGTGCTCTAGTTCCAGCCCGGTGATGGTACAAGGCTGCTGGCTGTCCTCCTCGACAGTTCCGTGCCCCTTGTCACGATCCCCTGCGACCGGGGGTTCAGCTCCTACCAGGCCCAGACCACCGTCTGCTACCTAGTGACTTCCAAGGAGCCCGGCTTCTGACCTCCACTCTCATTCACTCCTACACTTCCTCTCACCTACTGACCTACTCCTGACACTCCTGACCTCCCCTTACCAACCCACCAAGTGGGCGACCCTATTCCACTCAGGCCGTCCACTGGTGTGGTGCAGAGTGTTCCTAGGATTTTGATTGGCTGATGTTTGCAATGCCATAAGTTGGGAACCCGTAACCAAGGAGGAGGTGGATATTGCACAGAAGGGCAGATTGCACAATACCCTGTGACGACCTGATAGGCCAGGGCGTCACACTATCCATGAGACCATAAAGGTGTTGGCAGCTCAACAGAAGTTGATCAACAAAAAAGGAGAAATATGCTGTGCCCGGATCAAAGATGCCCAGCCAGTCTGTTTACAACCTAGAACAGAGACTCTGGTGTGGTGCAGAGCCTGCATGGGACTGCTAGGACAAGACTACTAGGCCCTCATTGAACCTCTTGTGATGAAGGATGAGCTACTTGTCCTAGCCGCAAGGAGCCCAGTTACAATGTCCAGAGGACGAGTACCCATTGATCAATCTAGGGGACCACCCATAAGAAATATTATGCTGTAGCCAGTCTGTATAACGTCCACCAAGAGGATCTCCTGGAAACCTCTCATATGGCGTCACAACAAGTGACCTCAGCAGAGAATGCAGCTGAAGATTCTGCCTCATCACCCTGGTGGACCACATTGAATGTTGGCGATGACACCACTCCGTACGAACAGATATAAGGAATACTAGATGTAGTCAAACAACACTCACAAGCCTTCAGCCCACACCCCATGGACTATGGGCGAACTAATGTAATCCAGCATAACATCCCAACGGGCGACCATCTCCCCATCAAGGAAAGGTACAGGCCAGTGCCTCATGTCATGTACCAGGAGATGAAGAAAATGGTCCAGGACATGAAGACGGCAAATGTGAGCCGAGATAACCACAGTCCGTGGGCCACCCTCCTTGTCATTGTGAAGAAAAAAGATGGAACCATACTATTCTGTGTGGATTATCGCAAAATAAACTATATCACGCACAAAGATGCCTATCCCTTGTCTTGGATAGAGGAGTTTCGTGCAGTTTTAGGGTCCACAGCCTACTTCTCCACTTTAAACCTGACTAGCGGCTACTGGTGAGTCCCTATGACCCTTGAAGACATAGAGAAAACTGCCTTCACCTGCATCTACTTACCCGGTGTTATGTATGTTACACATCTAATCCTATCATGTGTGATACATGGTGACGTCCACTCATATAGTCACAGTAAGGGTACGCTTACACGAACGCATGACTCGGATGAGTGCAATGCAAGAAAATCTCGCATTCCACTCAGACCAATGTTATTCAATGAGGGAGAGCAAATTGTCAACTTTTTACTCATCAAGTTTCTCGATGAGAGAAAAATCGCAGCATGCTGCGATTGTCAGGGAGAAATGTGTAACTCGCACCCATATAAGTCTATGGGTGTGAGTGAAACATCGGACTGCACTCAGATGACATCCGAGTCCAGTGCGATAATTGTATCAGCTGACAATGGAGAATGGGAGATTAATACCTCCCTCTCCTCCACAGTGCCCGCCCTCTCCTGCGCAGCTGTGATCCGAGCGCAGGATCGGATCACAGCTGCATAACACTTGACTCTCGGCAGCAAAACGGGAGCCGAGTGTCTTGAGCATATCGCATCCGATGCACTCTCATCGGGTGCCATACGATTGTATGAATCCAGCCTTAGTTAGTTGCTCGTGGTCGTAACCATGGAGATCAAAGCTGCAAAATCCTTGCACATGAGGTAAACGACATGGCTATATCAGCAGAATGATACTACATTTCTAATTGGACGTATTTGCTAATATTATTATTACACCTACTAAATATTGGGATAGGATCTTGGAGATTGGAATACCCCTTTAAGTTGGCAAATTGCCTCTTCAGCGAGGAAGATAACACAAACTCTAGCATTGCCTATTAAATGTAGCAATGGTATAAGTTCCTGTACACAGGCTTGGCATTCTCCACAAGGAGAATCGTTCTCCCTTAGACGTCTAGTCAGAGACCTCTCACCTACCATATATGTTCTCTTGCTTTGCACTGATGAGGGGCATACACCCTGAAACACACGGATGCAAATAGATGGTTTGGTTTGACTTCTTATCTTAAAACATGTTGATATTGACTTTGAGGCTATGTGCGCACGTTGCATACAGTTCACTGCAGAAATTTCTGCAGCGATCTGAAGAGCACATGTGCGCTTTAAATCGCTGCAGAAATGTCCGTAGTGAAGCCGATTCCATGCGCTCTGCCTGCAGCTCCTGCCATAGACAGAGCAGGAGCTGCCGGCAAAGCGCACGGAAGAAGTGACATGTCACTTCTTTTTACGCAGCGCTTCGGCAGTAGCCGAAGCGCTGCGCTCAAAAAGGCCACGTGCGCACGGCTCCTGCACAATCTCCATAGACTGTGCAGGGGACGCAGGACGCATGCAGTTACGCTGCGCTACAAAGCGCAGCGTAACTGCATGTATTTGCGCAACGTGCGCACATAGCCTTAGAATACCTACATCCAATAGGTGGCGTTAGAGTTCAAGTCATCTTCCTCTCTGAAGAGACAGTTTGTACCATTGTACCAGAGCATGTATTGAGGTTAATAAGAGCACTAAATACAATAACCCTAAACAAACATAAGAAAATACAAAGAAGTGTAAATAGGCTTTATATCAATCAAGCATCACACCTCTAAATAAAAGAGGATAAATGCCTCCTGGAGAGAGAATGATATATCAACTATATAGCCTTTATATTTATGTTAATAAAAACCCAAAACATTTCCTCGGGTGTCCTCATTTTTTCATGTGAAAGTGTTTGGTTTGGAAAGTGCTGCAGAATATGTTGGCGCTATGGAAATTAATTTATTATTATCCAACAATATCTAAAATGTGTTAAAAATGGTGCAATACCAAATGAACACAGCAGATGGTGATATAACAAAAAAAACAAACAAACGAGGACGCCTGTTCTGAGTTCATAAATGCTGTCTCTCTCCTATTTTTTTGCTTTAGTAACAAATTTGTGTCTATTATTTTAAATATATTTAAAGGAGGTTCCTCTGTATGAAAAATCAATGTACTGCTTTTTTTCTATGCTATTTAAATCAAATACTTAGAAAAATATTATTTTTCAGAAGGGGCACCTAGAATTGTGCAAAAAGATTGGGGTTGCCATGGAGAATCGGGCTGGACATAGGACCAGGGTCACCTTCACTTCTGTGGCCAGGATCATTGGCCTGGCTATCTGGGCACCTTTGGTATTTACCAGGCCCTCTGATGTTATGACATGAAGGCACAACACAAATCATGATGTTGTGTGAGGCCAAGTTGACGGGGGCCCACGTAACGTCACAATATTGTTGGATGGCCTTGTAAATGCAAGAGGCTTTGAGGATTCCAGCCAAAAACGTGAAAACTGCCCGAGTCCAGGTGCCATAAAGGACTGGACTGGACGCTGGTCCAGAGCACACCAAATCTTTTTGCTCAACTTTAGTGGCCACAAGTGGCCAATATTTTGTGTCACATCCACATTTTGTGGCAAAGTTAGTTGATTTCACCCTAAGCACTGGAGTCCAGGCATAGTAATGATCAAGGACAACTGTAAAAATGTTAATTAACTCCTTCATGACCAAGTGATTTTTTCCTTTTTTGTTTTATGCTCCACTTATTCCGAGAGTCGTAACTTTTTTATTTTTCCATCAATCTTGCCATATGAGGGCTTGTTTTTTGCAGGACGAGTTGTACTTTTAAATGAAATCATAAATTTTACCATATAGTGTACTGGAAAACGGCAAAAAAAATTCTAAGTGCGGAAAAATTGCAAAAAAAGAAGTGCAATAGCATGATTGGTTTTGGGATACTTTATTCACTCTGTTCACTATATGTAATACAGCAATCCCAATGACAGTGTGTATATCAGCATTAAAATTAAATCCTTTATTGATATTAATCTAAAAAGAAGAACACCAGTTCCTCTGATTCATAAATCAACAGCTCACAAAGCCATCACCATGTATATGTAAGGCCCGTTTCACATGTCAGTGAAAAACACAGACGTTTTTCACTGGCGTGTAAAACACGCACATGTCCCTGCGTGTGCCGTGAATCTCGGCACACGTGGGTTGTCTAAGTGCAATCCGGGCTCCGTTCTCCGTGGCCCGTGATTGCACTTAGAGATTCACTCACCTGCGCCCGCTCCCGCTGTCCATGGTGCTGATCGCTCCCGCGACGCAGCATCCGGCCGGCGGTGACCCCCGCAGCAGCTGCTTCCGGGTCGGCTGTGTCGTGCATAATGAATATGCGCGACAGTAATCAGCCGGCACAGAAGGAGCAGGGAGAACGGGCTGCAGAGGACATCGCTGGACGCCGGGTGAGTTAAAATGTTTTTTATTTTAAATGCACGTTTTTTTCTGGCACGTGTTTCACGGACCACACCACTGCGTGGTCCATGGGACATCAGTGATGCCAGAAAAAAATGGACATGTCTCCGTGCAGCAATCACGCACACGCGGGTACGCTGCACGGAGACACGTGCAGTGACAAATCACTGACGTGTGAGCAGACCCATTCATTATAATGGGTCTGCGTATGTCAGTGATTCTGGTACGTTTAAAAAAAAGCACAAACGTACCAGAATCACTGACGTGTGAAAGGGGCCTTACATGAATGCCCAGCTAGCTTAAAGGCAAATTATGCTGCATTTAGATAAACATGGTGGTGGCCACTAGGTCAAAACAAATTAACAAAAATAATATACATTTTCTGTTAGGTATATTCATTTTTTATGCTTAGTTTTTCTATCAAACTGGACCATTGTCCTTTGACCTTGGCATATTCACCTTTTGTTTTGTTTATTGTGTTGTTTTTTGTTAATTTGTTTTGACCTAGTGGCCACTCAACAATGAGAAAGTAAAAAGTGTAAAATTCACAAATTCATTCCTACTGTGACAGTTCAATGAGATTTTTGGCAAATAATTGATCAATGATTTGAGCCCCCCTGCCCCGTCACGGCAAATCTCTATAAGGGGGGTCCATACACTATATTTATAATTTATATACGTACCCTAAGGTCTCGTGTAATGCGCAGGACCGTGTAAGAACATCACCTACCTGAGAAGTGTCAGAACAGGCACCAACATAAATTTTGATGGTAACAGAAGTTGCGTTTAGATGGTCGGTGGTTGACCGCCACCTTGCCGTGCACACCCAGTGTGGTTTGCAAATTCCTTCTGTTACCATCAAAATTTATGTTGGTGCCTGTTCACACACAGCCACCGCCTCCTGTTCCATAGGCATTATTACTTAAGCACCACCTGCCTGGGGCTGTTCCGCCCTTCATCCATGTTTGCTGGTCTGGCACTGTGGGGGTCAGTTCTGACATTGTGCTGGTGTGTGTGGTTCTGCCACACATGCTGGCACCTGGACTGCACTTTTACTCGCAGTTGTCAGCCCTTGCAGCATGGGAGCGGTTCTGACACTTCTCAGGTAGGTGATGTTCTTACACGGTCCTGCGCATTACACGAGACCTTAGGGTACGTATATAAATTATAAATATAGTGTAGGGACCCCCCTTATAGAGATTTGCCATGACGGGGCAGGGGGGCTCAAATCATTGATCAATTATTTGCCAAAAATATCATTGAACTGTCACAGTAGGAATGAATTTGTGAATTTTACACTTTTTACTTTCTCATTGTTGCATGCCACTCATAGGCAGTGCTGGCTCCCTTCCTTTTTGCATATATATATATATATATATATATATATATATATATATATATACACTGTGTGCAGAATTATTAGGCAAGTTGTATTTTAGAGGATCTTTTTTATTATTGATCAACAACTATGTTCTCAATCAACCCAAAAGACTCATAAATATCAAAGCTTAATATTTTTGGAAGTTGGAGTGGGTTTTTTTAGATTTGGCTATCTTAGGAGGATATCTGTTTGTGCATGTAACTATTACTGTGCAGAATTGTTAGGCAACTTAATAAAAACCGAATACTGTATATTCCCACCTCACGTGTTTACTGTATTTTCACCAGGTAAACCAATATAACTGCACAAAATTTAGAAATAAACAATTTCTGACATGTAAAAACAAAACCCCAAAAATTAGTGACAAATATAGCCACCTTTCTTTATGATGACACTCAATAGCCTACCATCCATAGATTCTGTCAGTTGCTTGATCTGTTTATGATCAACATTGCGTGCAGCAGCAACAACAGCCTCCCAGACAAAGTTCCAAGACATGTACTGTTTTCCCTCCCTGTAGATCTTACATTTTATGAGGGTCCACAGGTTCTCTATCGGGTTCAGATCAGGTGAACAAGGGGGCCATGTCATTATTTTTTCATCTTTTAGACCTTTACTGGCCAGCCACGCTGTGGAGTAGTTAGATGCATGTGATGGAGTATTGTCCTGCATGAAAATCATGTTTTTCTTGAACGATACCGACTTCTTCCTGTACCACTGCTTGAAGAAGTTGTCTTCCAGAAACTGACAGACACAGACAGCAGAGCGAGACCCAGAATGTCACATGAGCAGAGACGTCAGTAACTCAAAAGTACAAGAGAACTTGACACACCAAACTTGAATATAACGACTTTATTATACAGGCAATCCAAAAAAAATGTAAAATGTAATGTTTCGACCCCTATATTTGGGTCTTCATCAGGCACAATAGATTCTTGTGTAGTGGTATGCTTTTAAGATGGTGATACTGTCAAAATCACCATAAGACTTATAGATAGATCAGATTGCTATTCTGTATAGTTGTGATGGCCCGGTATAGCAGAGCATCTTACACGCAGGAGAAGGGCGCACAGACCAGTGTGAGATGCACGTGTTATAAGAGGTCTCCACGGAAGACCTAAAAATTGGATGTCACACACATGGTTAGTGTGCTGTCCAATTTATTTTTAGCCATTGACTTGCATTGGCAAGTCTCGTCCGATATACACTGGTACGTGTACGTCCAATGTGATCTTTTCTCACATTGAACTCCTTCATATTGAGCGTACTGTAATAGTGGATTATGATTCAGAGCAGGCAGAAGCAGAGGCAAAGCTATAGGGGTAAATGGGTAACACCATGGTTTTCAAAAGAGTACCCACCCGGCGAACCTGGGCCTAGGAGGCTTTTTTAACTGACATCCCATGACCATCAGCAACATCTGCCATACATGTATGGTGGATGTGGCATTGCATGTATGAAGTCGTATTTATGAGACCGTAAATGGGGCGGATCTGCCCCTTCCAATGCCCCAAAGCAATACAATTAATTGCAGGGTTCCTATTGTGTTATCATGACAAACTGGGGCCTAATGAATTAACCCATGACTGTCATATACACATTGGTGATCTGTAATTTGCCAATATTGTACTAGCAACTGCAGGTTATAGTCCTTTAAGGAGATCATTCAAATGTTAAAAACAATGAAAAATAGTAAAAAAAATAAAGCCTAAATTTAAAAAAAACAAACACATTTGGTGACAGTGGAAACTAATGTAATATAATACACTGAATAATGAAACAGCAAGAAGGAAATTATAGATATCACAAGATCAACAGACACGCTAATGATATGTAAATTAAATAGAATTATTGATTTATTCAGCATTGAGTGTCAGGGTCCTGTACAGAAATACAAGCACTTACACGCCTTGAATTCCCTCAATGGGGTTATAATGGTTGTCTGAGGAATGTTCTGCCATGTTCAATGCAGTTGGGTAAATCATCAAATAGTGCGGCCATTTATCCAAAAAGTCCCATAAGCTGCTTTTCAACATGACAACGCCAGGCTGCATATTGCTTATGTTACTAGCTTAAACGTGCTACCATATCCTACAGTTTCCATGGACTTGTCTCCCATTAAGCACATCTGGGACGATATTGGTCAGCAACTACAAAGGAAGCTGCCAGCAGGGGATCTTGATGAGTTGCATGCACAATTGTATTCAGTGTAGCAGAACATTCTGTAGACAACCATTAATAACTTTATTGATAGCAGCCAGGGTGTGTAAGTTCGTAGTGCTCATACTCAATACTAAATATTTTTATTTTTTTATAAATTGTTCCCATTTTGTCATCATTTACATTCTGAGATTTCCATAATCTCATGAATTTATATATATACTCCATGTGGCAAATGCCAAAAAGGAAAAAATAATACAATATGGTCAAATCACAGTTTTTTATTGCTTTGTAAAAAATTCCTAACATATTAAATATAAAAAAGATCAAGAAGTCTTTTAAAAGTCAAAATGGTAATGATAAAAACTACAGTTTATGCAGCAAAAACACGATACAACTCTATCCAAAAATAAGAAAAAGTTTTAGCTTTTGGAAGGCAAAGAGGAAAACTCGAAAGCAAAGTGAAACCTGGCGCTGACCCTGCTATAGCCCTGATGCCTGAAGGTCTCACATGAGATTCTGCCACATAAGAAGACACTCAAAATATAAATTGAAATATTAGGTGAGGGGTCCTGTCTCAAATTTTGCATCGGGGTGCAGAATCTTAAAGGGGTTGTCCATATTTGGGGCCATTTTTATTTTCTTAATTAAATGCATGCAATTAGGGCAGAAAATAATTTTTGCAATGGAGTTTCATTAAACATTTTGCTTCTTTTGCATTGGCTGTGTACTACACTGTCTGTTGCTGGCTGCAGAAAAAGTTAACAGGGTTGGCCATTTAATCTTTATTTTATTGTTCATCTTGGGGACATAATTTTGTGGCACTTACTATTATATAGGTATGACAGGATCTCCTCTTGTTTTTGTTAGTGCAGCTTTCCTTTCCATAAAATATGGAGGAACATGAGACCAGACCTGTCCATCAGTCTCCTCTAATAGAAAAGCAGTTTTCTCATGTGAGGTTTTCTATTGGAGGTGTCATGTGGTGTTCTGCCCCTCACTTACTAGGTGTCATGGCGTCTCCACACTCTATTCACATTGTAGAGTTTGTCAGGAAACCTGATGCTCCTTAGTTGCTTAAGCTCGCTTTACACGCTGCAATGTATCTTACAATGTGTCTGCGGGGTCACGTCGTAAGTGACGCACATCCGGCATCGTAAGGTACATTGCAGTGTGTGACAGGTACGTGCGATTGCGATTGAACGGTAAAACGTTGATCGCATACATGTCGTTCAATTACTAAAAATTGAATGTCAGGTTGTTCAATATTCCCGAGGCAGCACACATCGCAGTGTGTGACACCCCGGGAACGATGAACACAGCTAACCTGCGTCCCACGGCTCCCGTCGGCAATGCGGAAGGAAGGAGGTGGGCGGGATGTTTACGTCTTGCTCATCTCCGCCCCACCGCTTCTATTGGCCGGCTGCCTCGTGACGTCGCTGTGACGCCGAATGTCCCTCAGACTCCAGGAAGTGGATGTTCGCCGCCCACATCGAGGTCGTATGGAAGGTAAGTACGTGTGACAGGGGTTAATCATTTGTGCAGCACGTTCAACAAATTGAACGTGCCATACATACGATGGGGGCGTTGCAAATCACATACGATATCGTATGCGAAATTACAAGGTGTAAAGAAGGTTTTAGCCAGAGTCAGGCATCCACTGTTTAGTGCTCTCTGGAAATCAGTTTAGCAAGAGTAATTCCTGCTGGCTGATTAATTGCTGCTGGGGTCAGAGGTTGCTGATGTCTTATCACAGCCGCTTCCGCCATATAAATAATGGTGGATTTTAGCCTCACATGCCGAATATAGCTCTAGCTTTGCTTCAGCAATACCGGTCTTTGTGCGTGGTGATCCAGTTGTTCATGAACTGTTGTATGCTTTTTTGGTGTGCAGTGAAAATATTCTTGCTGTTTGCTTATTTCCTCTCTGTACTTTATTTCTCCCTGAGCACTTATTGTCTTTTCCCCTATGTGTGCTTGCAGTCAGTTTGAATCTTGGTTTTCCCCCATCTGTTGGTATTTATAGGATTCATTATTCCTGTCCCAACCCTTCTAGGGGGTGTTAGATGAGGGCTACTCACTTACTCAGGAGTTAGGGTTACGTTGGTGATCCAGACCTCGCCGCCATCTGGCGTACCTCTGGAATAAGGGACAGTTTAGGGACCCTAGTTTGAGGGTCAGTCTAGGTGCCCCTAATACTAGATACCATGTCATACCAATGACAGAAAAAGCCTGAGGGATATGTCTCGCCACATTCTCCTATATCAGCATCCATTTTATGTACAGGAGAGCGGCTGTGAAGAAAGCTGCAATAACGAGAGGGAGGAGAACCTGTCATAATTATATAATAGTAAGTGCCACAAAATGAAGTCCACAACACATCTGTTAAAGTAAAACTAATGTGTCCAATTGTCTTAACGCTTTCTGCAGCCACCAACAGACAATGTAATACACAGACAATCGAAGGAAAACGGTGAAAATATATCAACAAAACCCCATTGCAAAAATGGTTTTTAGCTCCAATTGCATGCATTTAAGTAAGAAAAAAACATTGTCCACAAAGGTGGACAACCACTTTAAGGTTATGCCTCTGAGCCATGGAGATGTAAATGTGCGTAATTACTTTGTACCACTGACATAATCATCTTAGACGGTAGGTAAGGATTACCTCACATATGTAGTACAAATACCGATTTCTAACTGCACTAGGAAATCCCACTCAATCTGGCAACCGTATGCCGCATGAGTTTCTCATAATCCCTGTTAATTCATCAATCATTGTGCCACTGTGTGTGCGCACCTGTGACATGACAGCCCTGCCGCATCCTCAGGCTCTTCTCCAGGTGTCTTATTTGACGGTTGCCTTTTGTTTGTGTGTTCGCCTTATATTACTAATACTACCTGTAATCTTTCCTCAACTCAGTAATATAAATCTCAGGATTAATGACTACAGGCAGGATACATATAGATTCAATAGAACCAGATTATTTTTCTGAATGACTTCTTTTTTAATTTATGCTGACTAAAAATACCATAGGGTCACCATTAATGAATCTAAACTAGGTAATGACATAGAAAGTAATTCTTTATTGTCAAAATGTCTCTCTTTACCAGAAAGTCAGTGGGTGGTCGATTCACATAGCCACAACAGGTAGAATGTATTCATCGAAGCTCTCAAGTATATTAATGGAATCTTGAGCTCATGGAGTGTATAATTCCCATAAGATGTATATATTAGGCAGCTGCTATATATACAGTAAATTCCATAACACTGTAGGTACCAACGCCGAAATTACATGTTAACTAGTAATAGCAAAAAATTGCAATTTTATGTACTTTCATACCCCACAAGCAAATTTACTTGTATTCCAAAGGTACTGCAACTCTTTAGGACAGGTTAAGATGAATGTATGTGTACCGCCCCGTGCTCGGCGGCAGCCGAGCCGCTCGGATCCGGACCTTCTGTGGGTGGCTCCAGGGCCTCCGGCCCCGGGGGTCCTGCGGTCACTCCAACTGAAAAAGGGTGGATTTGGGGAATGGGGACGTAAGTGTACGGCCGGAGCCGTGTTTTGAGTTCGTGACGCCACCCACTGTATGTGGTGAAGGTGGACACCACCGCTGCAGTTACGGGGCACCCGGGGGAGATGGTATGCAGCAAGTTGTTAACCCCTCCGTGGGCAGGGATGGTGGCCCCGGGACCCGTTAGGGGTGTTTTCTTGCGGTGCAGGGAGATGGGCGGCCGGAGGGCACTGGTGTACTCACTATTAGAATGAAACACTCGAGTCTCTTCTAGCAACTCACTACTTTTCCCGCCTCAGGCTCTTTGAACTCCTCGGTGAGCGTGGCCAACCGCCTGGCTCCGCACCCTGGTGGGTCCATCCAGCCATGAGGGAGGTGACTAGGGTTTAATATGGTTGGCTGGTGTTACCTAGTGAGGGGACTGGTGTTGTGCGGGGCTCTATCTGTGACTACCTGGCTTGTCCAGGGTGTCACATATGCAAGATCATCCATTTTTCATCCAGAGAAAAAATGGCTATTTACTATTAGCATTGTCATTTACATGTCTGTTTTTAAATCCGTATGGCATCCATTTTTTACATCAACATTTTAATAAATAATAAAGGATAAAATACAGTTCCTTTGTTAATAATTGTAATGGGTCTTTGAAAAATACATGACATACAATTTCCTTACAAGTCAAATTTAACCGGTTCGAGATCAGGCCATTTACTCCAATTTTCATTTCATTAGGTGATTCAACCATAACTTCCAAGAAGCACACTCGCTGTCTTGAGGTGATAGACATTTCTTCGGTTATCAAACGTCGCTTCCATCCCCAAAGGGTGGGGATATTGTTTGTGTTGGTGTGGTGGATCTGGCTGGGTGGAAGGGTTTGTGCGGCACAGGTTGAATGTTTGAGCGGCTGCATATCGCTGATGTCTTGAGTGAACCAGGTCCTTAACGCAGTGAAGACAGACTCTAACACACCGTTCTTAACCAATGTTCCCTTTAGTTCAAAACTTTCGACTTTACAAGTGAGGCAGCCTGTACACATCTTAATCACAGGTTTTTCATTGCACAACTTCACATAGACAACAATAAAGTCTCTTAAGTTTAGTTCTCTAACCCATTAGACCACCTTCGCTTCCCTTTTCTCTTGAGAAACTCCAAGGGATCTTCAAACTATGGTGGGGAATGAGCTGTATGCTCACAGACTCTCGATAGAGAGAGTCCATCTCCCAAAGAGACAGAAACCAGTGGAATGCCATTGTTCCAGTGTGTCGCCCACCCGCAGCGTCCGTCCCAGGGATACCACCTCCACCTTCTGGGACGCCACGGGGGCTTCATTTGGATCACCGCTGGCAACAGGTATGTCAGTTCTTTTACTTCTGGGTCGTGACGCCACTCTCGGTTTTGCGGTCAGGGTAATAGGGGACCGCCACTGCTGTTTAACGAGCGTCTGGGGCAGGTGGTACTTGCAGTTAGATGGTGTAGCCTCCCGAGAGTGAGACTGGCCCAAGGGGCTCGGGTGTAAGTGCGTGGAACCACAGGTCGCAGAATAACTCAGCCTCAGTCAGCAGTGTCTTTCAAGTTGTTTACTCACTTTTGCTGGAGCAGTGAGGCAACCCGGGCGATACTGTGATAGACCAGGTGGAACCAGGTATCCTTCAGGCTGGTATAGGGGTGATTGTAAGCTCGCCCTCCAAGCACTTCTTGTTTCGGATAACCCCCGACTTGAAGTATATGGGATTCATCCAGGGAACTCGCATCTGCCTTTTCTCCCCTTTCTGGCCCGTTTGCTGGCAGCGTGGACCAAGTAAAGATGGCTTCTCACCCTATCTCACTTATGGGCCCCCTCGTTGCTGCTGATGCTGCGGACTCTGTGTTGGTTGGTGAGACGCCTGGAGTGCCCTCACCGGCAGGTTGTAGCAGACCACTAAATGGATGTCTGGCTCTAGGGACCCGTCCGCCGTGCATGCCTGGCCTACCAGGAGTCCCCGTACTCGAATCACCCAGCTTCTTCCTGAGGTGTCTTTCAGGCTGACTGTGTGGCAGCCGAACTCCCCCACAAACAGCCACTACACCTGCAGGGGCTGACTAGCGTGTCTGCGTGCCCACTCTCCGCTTCAGACTCGGCTTGTGTGTCCTCCTCCACCACTTCTCTCTGACTCACTACCACTGCATCACTAGTTTCCAGCTTCTCCACCCACCACTAGCTGAGATGTGGAGGCCACGCCTTCTCCTGGGTCTGCCCAGGGGTCCCCTCTAAGGTGTGTGTGTGAGACCTGGTCACTATGTGTCCGTGCGTACACACCCTACTCAGCCTTTAGGATTACCTGTTTGCACTCACCCAGCATGGGTGCAGTACTCAGTGGTGCCTGACCAGGTCAGGGGTGCCACACCAGCAAAGAGCCTTAAGCTCACAGGAACTACCAAAGGTTCTGGACACAAAGGTGGATCACTGCCCGTTGGTGCTTACCCCTGCCAGGAAGGGTCAAAGGCCCGGCTTGCAGTCTGTCCACTAGCAGTCTACTGCGGCCATTCATTCATTACTAGCTCTTAGTTCTCTCGTATGAAGTTCCAAGCATTAGGAGGATTTCACGCTACCTCACAGTTGTTCTGCAGCTTCAGAGTAAACAAGATCACCCACTAACTGCAGCCTGAATCTAAGATGGAGTCGGTCGTGTTCTCCTCAAGGCTGTATCATCCCCCTGTGGGCTAATCTCATAATGTAACTACTTCTTGCCCTGCTGTCACCTAATTACTGAGCAGTTCCTATCTTAAGAACAACCTATTATTTACATTCTTAACACTGCTACATTTTGCACTACACTAAACACTATCTCATCCTATATTACAGTCTGTTATATTATACAGTCATATGAAAACGTTTGGGCACCCCTATTAATGTTAACCTTTTTTCTTTATAACAATTTTGGTTTTTGCAACAGCTATTTCAGTTTCATATATCTAATAAATGATGAGAAAAGGTATTTAAGTTGGCCACTTGCAAGTTGTTCTGCTATTGGAATCTCCTATGAAGAGTGGCATCATGGGCATATCAAAACAACTCTCAAATGATCTGAAAACAAAGATTATTCAACATAGTTGTTCAGGGGAAGGATACAAAAAGTTGTCTCAGAGATTTAAACTGTCAGTTTCCACTGTGAGGAACATAGTAAGGAAATGGAAGAACACAGGTACAGTTCTTGTTAAGCCCAGAAGTGGCAGGCCAAGAAAAATATCAGAAAGGCAGAGAAGAAGAATGGTGAGAACAGTCAAGGAAAATCCACAGACCACCTCCAAAGATCTGCAACATCATCTTGCTGCAGATGGTGTCACTGTGCATCGGTCAACAATACAGCGCACTTTGCACAATGAGAAGCTGTATGGGAGAGTGATGCGAAAGAAGCCATTTCTGCAAGCACGCCACAAACAGAGTCACCTGAGGTATGCAAAAGCACATTTGGACAAGCCAGTTACATTTTGGAAGAAGGTCCTGTGAACTGATCAAACAAAGATTGAGTTGTTTGGTCATACAAAAAGGCGTTATGCATGGAGGCAAAAAAACACGGCATTCCAAGAAAAGCACTTGCTACCCACAGTAAAATTTGGTGGAGGTTCCATCATGCTTTGGGGATGTGTGGCCAATGCCGGCACCGGGAATCTTGTTAAAGTTGAGGGTTGCATGGATTCAACTCAGTATCAGCAGATTCTTGACAATAATGTGCAAGAATCAGTGACGAAGTTGAAGTTACGCAGGGGATGGATATTTCAGCAAGACAATGATCTAAAACACTGCTCCAAATTTACTCAGGCATTCATGCAGAGGAACAATTACAATGTTCTGGAATGGCCATCCCAGTCCCCAGACCTGAATATCATTGAATATCTGTGGGATGATTTGAAGCGTGCTGTCCATGCTCGGCGACCATCAAACTTAACTGAACTGGAATTGTTTTGTAAACAGGAATGGTCAAATATACCTTCATCCAGGAACTCATTAAAAGCTACAGAAAGCGACTAGCGGTTGTGATTTTTGCAAAAGGAGGATCTACAAAATATTAATGTCACTTTTATGTTGAGGTATCCATGCTTTTGCACCGGTCAAATTTTGTTTAAATGTGGATTGCACATTTTCTGTTAGTACAATAAACCTCATTTCAATCCAGAAATATTACTCAGTCCATCAGTTATTAGATATATGAAACTGAAATAGCTGTTGCAAAAACCCAAATTGTTATAAAGAAAAAAGGTTAACATTAATAGGGGTGCCCAACGTTTTTCATATGACTGTACTTACATTCCTACATATCACATACATTCTTATACTCTATATATCAATATGCTTGTGTACTCTGGGAAAGGAACCCGGTCACCTCCTCACATCTACAGTCAATCATTCCCTCACTCATGTCACCTGCATTTTAAAAACTACTCCAGAATCAAGGTGTACCGCCCCCACGCCAGCGAGCCGCTCGGATCCGGAGCCGCGGTGGCTCGAGGGGTATCCGGATCCGGAGGGTCCACGCGGACACTCGATTAAAAAAGGGGGGGGATATGTACAGGGTTTTTTTTGGAAAGTTCGTGATGCCACCCACGGTGCGTGGTAATGTGAGGGACCACCACTGCTGTTGGGGAGCCAGGGGGCGATGGTGCATCAGCCTGATGCTTAACCCTTCCGTGGGTAGGGGGTTTGTGTCCCGGGGCCCGTTGGTGATAGGATGGTGTTTGGGTGCCTTTGGTGATAGGAACAGGGATTTCCAATGTACTCACTCAGTCCCGGAATAACTAAACCGACAGCTTGTAAACCAGAATTCTGAGTGCCGCTGTATCCGGCAGGGAGCATGCCTGTATCCGTGCCCTTGTTGTTGCTGTTAGCCTGTGGCCCTGTCCTTGGCACCTTCGTCTCTGTTGACCCGTGGGTATAAAACTCTTCGGGTCCTGCTCACCCGTATGGCTAACGGAGTGATCTTGCTCTCAGGGTTCACGCGTAGGATTTCTTTGGACTGTAGTGGGAAAGTCCTATCCCATCGGTGTGCTAGTACCCCGATTTTGGAGCGGGTTCGCGATGACACTTGAAGTTTACCGGAACACGTGAAGCTACTTTCCGGCCTAGGGTCCACGTACCCCGTCGTGCCATGGCCCCTGCCCGGTGATAGCTCAAGGCCGCCGGCTGCCCTCCTCGGCAGTCCGTGCCCCTTGACACTGTCCCCTGCGACCGGGGTTCCAGCTCCTACCAGGCCCAGACCAACGTCTGCCACCTAGTACACAGGAGCTTTCCTCTGTGGCCTCTCCTCACGAGAGACACCACTACTCCTCTCCACTCCACTGTCTCAACTCAACTAAACTCTCACTTTCCTCACTTTCCCCTCACCAAACCCCCCATGTGGGCGTCCCTATTCCCTTCAGGCTCCCCAATGGTGTGTCTGGTAGGTTAAAGTGGGCAGTGTTCCTAGGATTTTGATTGACTAAGCTGTTAGCAACACCAAAGGACCAGGATCCATAACCAAGGAGGGTGGATACTGTGCATAAGGGCAGATTACACAATACCCTGCGACGACCTGATAGGCCAGGGCGTCACACAACCGTTTTTCATCTTTGAAACTACAAAAACTCTTACTTTTACTCTCTTTCACTCTTGTATGGACTAGTGCAACTGTCTACTAATTGGTCTCCCTCTCACTAAACTTTTTCCTCTCCAATCAATCCTGATTGCAGCCTCAATCGTGTGGCTTCCCTGAGGGTCCAGTCGCCACAGAGGTACTGCACCTCATTCAGAGTTGTGGGACCCCATTCCCTGGTAAGGAGGAGGTCACAGACTATTGCATGTGTGTCGCCCAGGGCTATGGGGTACTCGGTCCTGGGCGATGTACTGCTGGGGAGATGTCACTGGGTGGCTGTTGCCCGGTTCCGTGACCCAGGGGACGCTTTTTAAAAGGGGTATAAATACAGGGGAGATTAAAGTGTTTATATCATGATGCCACTTGCGGATTGTGGTTATGGGGATGGAACCGCCGCTGCATAGTCTTTTACCACTGGGGCTGATGGTAATTGCAGCCTGGATGGTAGGCCCTCCGCAAGTAGGTCTCCGGGCCCCAGGGAGCGGATGATGGGATCTGGCGCAGAAATAAGGGTAGGCCACACATGGGTTGCTGTTTTAACTGGTTCTCTTTACTCACTGTAGGTGGTAACTGGTACCCGGAGGATGGCTGGTATTAACCTCGGTTTCCTTTAGTCCCAGTGCCAGTGTGGTAACCTGGTGGCTTCTGCCCCGGCACCTCTCACTGGTTGGTGGAACCCCGTGGCTTTGAGCGTCTGGGGGTCCCCTACTGTTTGTCGTCAGTCTCTGGTCCGTACGGCGGGCAGTGTTAACCCTGTAGGGTCGGTGTGCTGTTCCGGTCCCTGGCTCTATCATTACTGCTGGTGACCCCGGATTTTTGGGTCAGTGAGGTCCGTGATGGTCTCCTCACTGTGCAGGTATTTGTCAGGTAGCCTGAAGCGTTTGCTTGACCTAGGGCCCTGTGCCCCATCGGTGCTCCGGTTCCAGGAATACTTGGCTGTACCCTCTCTGGCAACCACTCTCCTACGCCACCTAGATCACTGCTACACAACCCTGTCTGGAGACATGTCATAACTCCTTTAACTGTCACTACAGGACTCCTTTGTCTTTTCTGTCTGTCCCTTCCCACCTGGTTGTCCTCTAGTGGACTGGACTGGTTCCACCCCTGGGCGGCCATCTATTGGGTCCCGGACTAGTCAGTCACAATGATTAGGAGAGGGAAACTGGGGATGTTTGTGTTTTGATGATACCAGCACTGATCTCCAGGTCCCTGGGGGTAGGCTCTGCATCTTTGACAGGATGAAGAAAAAACAAAAAGCCAGCACCAAATGTGCACTCCAGCACTAAAAATTCCAAACTGTAATTATTATAAAATTTTGAGATTTTTGGCAAAAAATTGCAATTTCTTGAGCTACCTCGCCACGTCACGGCAAATCTCATTTGAGGCAGTCGTACACTAAAATATTTTAATAAAATGTGCCAAACGGCCTCACATATGAATAGTAGAACTGCTCTTAGCAGCACTCACCTGGTCTATTTCAATCCCGTACCCATGACTGAGTCATGGCTGTGGGCAGGACAGGTCCAAGCAAATGTTGCATGAAGTAAAAAGCCTGTGGACAAGGCCTGATGACTGAATGTGTACAGTCACCAACCGCCAAAATCTAGACAGGTGGAATACATCCCAAATTGGGGTGCATAGCATGGTGGGGGTCAGCCACCGACCAATTCAATGAAGAAAAAACAAAAAGCCAGCACCAAATGTGCACTCCAGCACTAAAAATTCCAAACTGTAATTATTATAAAATTTTGAGATTTTTGGCAAAAAATTGCAATTTCTTGAGCTACCTCGCCACGTCACGGCAAATCTCATTTGAGGCAGTCCTACACTAAAATATTTTAATAAAATGTGCCAAACGGCCTCACATATGAATAGTAGAACTGCTCTTAGCAGCACTCACCTGGTCTATTTCAATCCCGTACCCATGACTGAGTCATTGACAGGATGCAGTACCAAGTAGGGCCCTGATGTGTTCAGGGGCGCTACACATGCAAACACAAACTCCTGATTAAGCTACACTCCATTAGGCCGTGGTGAGGGCGACTTGGTCCTAAGGGAGAGCACAATCCCAAAACCAGTCTGGAGATGAGGTTGGTGAGTTAGGGGGTGGAGAATTAGAAGAGTGGAGGCAGAACGGACAAGGAGATGGAGGAGTTCAGTCCTGAGGACTGGAGCTCTGGGAGCTTGTCCGAGGGGTCGTGAAGGAGTAGGAGGAAAGGAAGAAGGTGTCATAGAGTCACAGGAAGTGAGAAATCCACCCATAGTCTCGCATCCACAGCCGTTGTACCATTGTGGAGGGATTAGGACGCAAAGGGGACCAGCCCCTAGATTAGTGGAGAACAATCAAGCTCCGCTAGCAAACTGGAGGCTACGGCAACTTCAAGTACCGAAGCCACATCCACATACATCCAGTGAAAAGGTAACCATAGAGGGCCAAGGGATAGGACAAACGAGCCACCCATAACAGAGTCCGCGGACACTGCCTCAGGGCTCTGTGTGTGAGGGCACAGAGCAGCAGGGAGAAGCCAGTGCAGGAAGACGACCTGGAAAGGTTTTTGCACAGAAAGGAACATTGGTCTTAAGCCTCCGAATTACCCGGGATCGGCTGGATCCCATCACAGCAGGACTCTGCACTCTGAGGTCAGCCTCTGACTGGTTGTGATAATCTGGTGCTAACAACTGTGAGTAAGGAACTGGTGACTGCATCCCCCTGTGTTGTCCAGTTATTGCCTGCGTCTTTGGTTCTGCACCCTCAAGGTTAATTTCCCCATCTAGTCTACACCTGCCCTGGGGTTAAGCGCTCTACCCGTGGAGAGCTGAACCACCTCTACTGCATCACCACTACCGACCCCAGGGGAATTGAATGGCAGCGGCGGCACAAATTTTGCTGCATCCCACGGGTGGCGTCACGAACTACCATGCCATGTATATATCCCCCGCCACTCATTTAAACGACACCACCAGGGTCACGGAGTGGGGCCCTACCGCCATGACCTCCCAACAGAACCGGCGCGGTTCTGAGTGCCCCACGGCCCTCGTGGGCATGTCACGCCAGTCATTGCAATGGTTATCCATCAGCTAAAGACTACAATACAAACTTACTTCTCTTGCTTGTAAGCTCTTCACAGTTCTGATTGGCCATACATCTCCTCCCTCATCTATGTCTATCACTCTAAAGCGGGCTTTACACGCTGCGACATCGCTACCGATATATCGTCGGGGTCACGTTGGTAGTGACGCACATCCGGCGCCGGTAGTGACATCGCAACGTGTGACGCAAATGAGCGACGATCAACTAGCGCAAATACGTGCGATATCGTAGCTCGTTGTCACGTCGCTCATTTCCATAATATTGCTGCAGCGACGGTACGATGTTGTTTGTCGCTCCAGCGGCATCACACATCGCTGTGTGTGACGCCGCTGGAACGACAAACATATCCTTACCTGACTCCACCGGAAAAGGAGGAAGGAAGGAGGTGGGCGGGAGGTTCCGGCCGCTCATCTCCTCCCCTCCTTTTCTATTGGGCGGCGGTTCAGTGACGCTGCTGTGACGTCGCTGTGACGCTGAATGAACCGCCCCCTTAGAAAGGAGGCGGATTGCCGGTCACAGCGACGTCGCAGGCAGGTAAGTGCGTGTGACGCTGCCGTAGGGATAATGTTTGATACGGCAGCGATCAAAACATATCGGCCGTACGACGGGGACGGGTGCTATCGCGCTCGGCTTCGCTAGCATCGGCTAGCACTGTCGCAGCGTGTAAAACCTGCTTAAAAGTGCTCTCCATTATTCAACCAATTTAATACTACCATCCTAAATATTCTGAACCTCCATCTCCAAGACTTCTTTCTTGTTGCACTAGGTTTGGCTAGTTTTCTGGAATGCACTATTCCAGACAATCTGATTATTACCTAGCCCTAACATTTTTCAAGCGTGCTCTGAAAATAAATCTCTTTAGACAAGTCTATCACCTCACTTCACTAATCTAACGCTTCACTGTTCCCTCTTCTAATTTTTTTCCTAAAATCTAGACCGTCCTATTCATCTATCTCCACATCCCCTATGCATTCAATAGCACTTAGTATCTGTACTTAGTAATCAGGAGGAAGGTTGGATTCAGCACAAAAATTTGTTGTATAAACTGTTCAAGTTTATTAGAAAAAACATATGAAAAATCATATAAAAAAGCAGAGGGATGGGGCAAAGTGCATGAAACACCTTACGCGTGTTGGACGGTGAATTAAAAGCAGTCCTTAGTCTGAGGACTGCTTTTACGGTAATTCACTGTGGCCATGCCCACTAACCAAGCCAGTCACACCCACTATCCAGGCTGGTATTTCCAGCCACTGGGATATAACCGCAACCCTTGCCTAATGCTCCTCTTTAGCAGAACAGAGGCAACGCGCGCTGCATGAAGCCATTATAACACACAAGGCCGCGCACTGTGAACTTCACGCGGCCGTGTCTCCTTTAGTATAATGCGGCCGGTCAGCACTGTCTGCGCCTGTAATGTGTCAGTGTGCCTAGCCCGGCCACATCACAGTACAGGAGACACAGCCAACACTGTGCTAGGCCATGTGTGTTATAATGACATTATGCAGCAGGCGGCCGGCCCAGTACAGCAGCTGAGAGAGTGGCCTGGCCACCCGGGCCAGTCCGCCCCTGGACACCACATTGTAGCCATTTCTATCACGTTGTTAGATACAGAAGCTTAATCTACAAGGACCACTAAATACTAAAAGGAATTGTGGTAAGCACAGCACCACACTCTCATGAACTCTGTCTAAAAAACAAATCTGACTTTGCTCCTCATAGTAACCAATGTGAGGTAGCGGCGTTGCTTGGGCAAAAACGTGAGGCAGCAGCGTGTTCATGTCGCGGGCGGAGGAGGGGACGCTGCGCTCTCCCACTGCTCTGGTCCGGCTGCTGCTGCTCGGTGGTGGCTCAAGCGGTGGGCCGGATCCCGGGGACTCGAGCGGTGCTCCTCGCCCGTGAGTGAAAAGGGTATTTGATTGGATGGTGGGGTTTGGATATTGTCCGTGACGCCACCCACGGTTGTGGTGATATTGGTGACACCACCGCTGCTCTGGACAGGGATCCCGGGAGCGATGACAGGGAGCAGCCTGGATGTTAGTTCTCCCCTCCGTGGGTAGGGGGTTGGTTGTCCCGGGGCCCGGTGAGGGGGTAGGGATGGATGGCTGGCGGGTTACGGGGCCTGGTGAGGTGCAGGGTCGCGGGGGCAGCGCTGTGCCGCACGGCACGGTGGTACTCACTCAGCCAATGATGAGGACACAGTTCTCGGTAAAACACACGGCTGGATGGACGGGTCCCACAGACGGCTGTGGTGTTGTTTCTCCCGGCAGGTTGATGGTGACTACCTTTCCCTGCACCTATGTACTGTAACGGTTCCAGTGGGTTCCCACCGGTAACCCGCTCCCCGGCTTGGATGTGGGCCGGAGGAGCCCCTTTTGACCGCAGGCTCTGGCCCTGGGAACGGTAGCCTTGGCGGTGGCTGTGTTTCCCTCTCACGGTTGGACTGTTGCCTTCTGTCGGGACTTGGCGGCTGGGAAACCCAGGAGGTTCCCTTCGCTGACGGATTTGGCAAATTCATGGCGACTCCTAGCCTTGCCGGGGTCCGTAAGCCCCTGCCAGATGGTGCTGACTTCTCTTTGCGTACCGGTCCGGTACCGCCGGGCCACCGCCCGTCCATGGTCCTTACGGTAGACTCCGATAGGCCACTCCTGCAGACGGTCACCACCGTCTGCCAACCTTGCTGATCCGTCCGGGCCACACACCCGGACCAACTTCAGTCTTCTCTACTGCCACTTTCCTCCTACCACTTTCACTTCCAACTCTAATCTCCCATCTCACTCCTTTTCCCGCCTCCAGGACTGTGTACTCCTCGGTGGGCGGGACCAACCGCCTGGCCCACCCCCCTGGTGTGAACATCAGCCCCTGGAGGAAGGCAACAAGGGTTTGTGTCTGACTTTGATGTGCCTGACCGGGAGTGTGGGGTGTGTAGGTGTTGTTTTCTGTGGCCCCTGTGGCCACATTCACACCAACAGTCTATTTATTGTTGCAGCATAAATAGATCCAATTTCCAACAATCAAAGTCTCTTCCAGATCACAGCCGGTGCATATAGACAAATCCTTGGTATAAAAAGTCTTGTTACCTTAGGACCCCGTTAACCGCAGGGGTCTTGTTAAGGTTCTCCTAGGCTCACACTCTTGGCCTGTGTTCACTCCACACAGAACCAGCTCAGCTCACACAGCATGTGTTAGCTTCACCAAGCCTGGCTCTCAACTCAGACACACCCTGCTGTGCTCTGCCAGATTTAAACTAAAATGCTAGACATGAGGATTGCTACAAAACCTGGACTGGGAGGAGGGATCTGTCTCCCTGTTACCCTTTGTGCTATAGTCCCCGTAATAGCTATAGCAAACTCAGAGGGTTTCCAGACACATTCTGGGGGACACATAGCGGTCTTCAAATATTACCCCTGTCACTGCCTCACACCAATCACAATGCAGCTTTCAGTTCTTAGGCTGCTTTCACACTTGCGTTAAGCACAATCCGCCTCTATGGAGAATAGCGCAGTCCGTTAACGCACTGCGCTATTCTCCATAGACTTGTATTGATAACGCACTTTAACGCAAGTGTCTGCGTTTCATCCGCTGGACGATGACGCTGTGTCGTTATTTTGATGCAGCGTAGAGGCGGATGGAACGCTACTGTGACGCCCTGGCAACACCAGGTAGTCACAAATAGGCCCCTACACAACACCTTCCCTCACAAAGCAACACCAGCCAACCAGTAAACCCTAGTCATCCCCGAATAGGGACAGATAGATACACCAGTGGGTGTGACCAGGCGGTTGGTGCATGCCCACCCAGGGGTCTAGACAGCCCGGGGCGGGAAAAGAAAGTCAGTCTAGTCTAGGCTGTCGAGAGTGAAGTCAAGTTCAGTTTAGAGAGGAGTGTGGGCTGGAGCTAGGGGTAGCTCCAGCCGTGAAGCCCAAGTTGAACGGTACCAGGGTAGGAGCCCTGGTGCCACTGGCTAGGAGGCAGACGGTGGTCTCCATCGGCAGGAGACGGGAAGACGGCTCGGCGGAACCGAGGTGGACTGGGACAGGGTTGTAGCCCGCCGGTACCAACACGGGGAACTGACCCGGAAACTGAAGCACAAAAGGGGGGTACTTGGACCCAGAAGCCGGCACCAGAAACCATTGGAACCAGCTCATTAACCGATTGAAGCCAGAACTAGAGGTCCTGTCCCACCCAAAGTCCCTCATAGAAGACAAAAGCCCACCGATTAGGGATAAGAGGTCACCGCAAGGGCTCATAGATCCCACGGGCCAGCGTCTGCGGGCACGGCTCCTTAGGCCACATCCAACCGGGAGCGGACTCCTGAGTTTTATACAAGGACAGTCCACCACATACAAACAGTGCAGAGAGAAGATAGAGACCACCAGCCGGGTGGGGGACCAGAACGCAACCGGCCGCGGCACCGGCTACCACCACCTTGGTTTACCAGAGACTTGTGTGTTTGCTAAAAGTGAGTACAACTACACTCCCCGTGGTCACCATCCCCTGCACTGCGCCACTGGGCCCCGGGGCCACCATCGCTACCCAAAGAGGGGTTAACAACTTGCTCCTCAACAACGCCCCCGGGTGCCCCTCAACAACAGCGGTGGTGTCCCACCTCACCACACACCGTGGGTGGCATCACAAACTCACTACAGCCTAGCCCGTATAACTACGTCTCCCTATTTATTCGGCATGTCCGCGAGACCCCCGGGTCCAGAGACCCTCGTGCCACCGCCCACGGAGAAGGTCCGGATCCGAGCAACGTCTGCTGCTGGGCACGGGGGCGGCACACTACATGTAGCGTTTTTTGGGTCGTTAAAATAACGTACCTTGACGGATTCCATTGGAATACACCAAGGTGTCTATTGATTGTCTATGGTGGTGGATTCCGCTGCAATGCGCTAAGCGGCGGAATCCGCTGACGGATTCCGTCACGTTCTACTGAGCATGCTCAGCATGTCCAGCAGAACAATCTAAATCGTTTAAAATTACTCCTGGTCTCTCTATCTCTCTGTCGGTCGGTCTCTCCCTCTCACCCCCTCTCTCATACTCACCGATCATCGGCGTGGCGCTGCACGGCTGTCACACTGTTCTGGTGGCTTCTCCTCTTTTGAAAATGCCGGCCGCTCATTATTCCATCTCGTATTCCCTGCTTCCCCCGTCCACCGGTGTCTATGATTGGTTGCAGTCAGAACCGCCCCCACGCTAAGTGACAGCTGTCTCACTGCAACCAATCACAGCCGCCGGTGGGTAGGTCTATATCGTGCAGTATAATAAATAATTTAAAAAAAAACAGCCTGCGGTACCCCCCAATTTTGATACCAGCCAAGGTAAAGCCACATGGCTGAAGGCTGGTATTCTCATGATGGAGGGCCCCACATTAGGGGGAGCCCCCATAGACTAAAAATATCAGCCAGCAGCCGCCCGGAATTGCCGCATCCATTAGATGCGACAGTCTCGGGACTCCACCCAACTCATCCCGAATTGCCCTGGTGCGGTGGCAATCGAGGTAATAAGGAGCTAATTACAGCCCATAGCTGCCACTAAGTCCTAGGTTAATCATGGCAGGCGTCTATGAGACACCCCCAATGATTAACCTGTACGTGAAAGTAAATAAACACATACACCCGAAAAAATACTTTATTTGGAATAAAAGATAAAAAAAACCACCCTCTTTCACCACTTTATTAATCCCTAAATACCCCTCCAGGTCCGATGTAATCCAAATGAGGTCCCACGATGCTTTCAGCTTTGCTACATGAAGCTGACAGGAGCGGCCGTAGAACACCGCTGCTCTCTGTCAGCTCCAGGAAGCAACTGAAGTGAGTCGCGCTGTCAGCAGGGACGTCACTGAGGTAGTGTGTGCAGCGATGATGGGTGCGGTAGTGCGTGCGTGTGTGCGGTGATGATGGGAGCGGTAGTGCCGGGGTGTGTGCAGTGATGATGGGAGCGGTAGTGGTGGTGTGTGTGCGGTGATGACTGTGATAGTGCCTGCGTGTGTACGGTGATGATGGGTGTGGTAGTGCCGGGGTGTGCAGTGATGATGATGGGGGCAGTAATGCTGGTGTGTGCGGTGATGATGGGTGTGGTAGTGCCTGCGTGTGTGCGGTGATGATGGGTGTGGTAGTGTCCGGGTATGCAGTGATGATGATGGGTGTGGTAGTGCCAGGGTGTGTGCGGTGAAGATGGGTGCGGTAGTGCCGGGGTGTGTGCGGTGATGATGGGTGTGGTAGTGCCAGGGTGTGTGCGGTGATTATAGGTGCGGTAGTGCCGGGGTGTGTGCAGTGATGATGGGAGCGGTAGTGGTGGTGTGTGTGCGGTGATGACTGTGATAGTGCCTGCGTGTGTACGGTGATGATGGGTGTGGTAGTGCCGGGGTGTGCAGTGATGATGATGGGGGCAGTAATGCTGGTGTGTGCGGTGATGATGGGTGTGGTAGTGCCTGCGTGTGTGCGGTGATGATGGGTGTGGTAGTGTCCGGGTATGCAGTGATGATGATGGGTGTGGTAGTGCCAGGGTGTGTGCGGTGAAGATGGGTGCGGTAGTGCCGGGGTGTGTGCGGTGATGATGGGTGTGGTAGTGCCAGGGTGTGTGCGGTGATTATAGGTGCGGTAGTGCCGGGGTGTGTGCGGTGATGATGGGTGCAGTAGTGCCGGTATGTGTGCGGTGATGATGGGTGCGGTAGTGCCGGTATGTGTGCAGTGATGATGGGTGCAGTAGTACTGGTATGTGAGCGGTGATGATGAGTGCGGTAGTGCCGGGGTATGTGTAGTGATGATGATGGGGTGGTAGTGCCGGGGTGTGTATGGTGATGATGGGTGTGGTAGTGCCGGGGTGTGTGCTGTGATGATGGGTGCGGTAGTGCCGGTATGTGTGCGATGATGATGAGTGCGGTGAGTGCGGTAGTGCTGGGGTGTGTGCAGTGATGATGATGGGGGCGGTAGTGCCGGTGTGTGCGGTGATGATGGGGGCTCGCTCTCTCTCTCGGCTTAACGCAACGCGTTATTTCATAGGAATCCATTGCCTTTATATCACACTATTTACAACGCATCCGTCACATGCGTCACACAACGCATTGTGACGGATGCCATACGACGCAAGTGTGAAAGCATATACTGCTGAGGTAAAATTAAAGTTGTGCTCTAATTTGTGGCTATCGACTGTTGTGAACTGTGAATAAAAAAAAATATGTCTTTACTGCCCATAGCAACCAATCACAGCGCAGCTTTTATTTCTTATACTGCTTAGGTAAAATGAAAGATATGCTATGATTGGTTAAGATAATCTTCTCTGCCCACAGCTGCCAACCACAGCACAGCGGCAAGAGGAAATCCCAGCAAATATAATTGTTGCTTGCTTAATTCTTTATTCACCATCTGGATGTTTCAGCTCACCCGAGCTTTCAACTGCAGTTCAATCTGTCCAAAAGAGTAGTCTGTAGTCCATCTCCAGAGTTACTGGGTATTTTTTTCTCTTGACTGTAAAATGTAAGGTCTTTTATGGTCAGCAAGTTGCTATCTCTCCAATAGAGTAAGCACTTATGATCAGAAGGGTTCCCTGTAGAGTGTAAGCTCTTATGATCAGCAGGGTCCTCTCTCTTGTGTAGAGTATACGCTGTTATATTCAGTGGGCTCCTCACTGTACCTCTCCTGTAGAGCGTAATCTCTTATGGTCAGCAGGGTCCTCTCTCTCTCCTGTAGAGAGTAAGCTCCAATGCTCGGTAGGGTTCTCTTACTCCTCTCCCCTATGTGTATTTTTAGAGCAATTACAAGCTTTCTAGTTTTGAAATTTACACAATTTTTTCCCCTGCAAATCAAATTTTTGGGGAAAATCTAGTGAACTTGACATATGTGAATTTCAAAAGATTCGCTCATCTGTACTATTGACTGTTAAAGTATACTCACTCTGTCAGTGTAGTTGAATAAGGTAATCACTGATAAAATATATAGTGTGTCACCCATATCCTGTCCACCACCATTAACTTTAGAACAACGGCAGCTATAGGCATAGAAGTGGTGTCTAGGTATAGTAAAGTAGCCATGCGCTACGCAATGAAACCACCTATAGCGCCACCTGGTGGAAAACGACAGATTAGCAATTTTACACCAAATTTTCACTTCAAACATACACATACGCTTTTAGGAGATGAAGCAACAAAAAAAAATATTTTGTTAATAAATCTGTTCTTCCATTGGCCCCCAAAAAACAACTTTGATGTAATATTCAAATGAAGGTGCTTGCTGCACCCATGAAGGTGCAACTTGCCTCGGTGCCACTCTTTCTATGTTGATTGTCAGTGCTGACTTTCCCAGAGCCAGTACTGTCTAAAGACAAAACCTCCATTATTGATCAATGTCTCTGTGCAGAAGAGAGCACACAAACCACTTTCTCCTCGCTGCTGACATTGCTCATCTGCTATCACTTGACTATAATAGAAGGAATAGAGAGAACACTCGAGTCACTCTCTCCTCTCTGATTGCATCACCCAGATATAGCTACAAGGAGAAAGTGATTTGGGTGGTCTCTTCTTCACTGATGTGAAAGCAGAAGAGACCATCAATGTCAGTGTGACGCCCTGGGCAAGCCAGGGGTCACAGGTCATAACACCACCACACCCTACACCCCAGTTAGGAACACCAAGGCTAACCAAAAATCCTTGTTGCCTTCCTCCAGGGGCTGATGTCCACACCAGGGGGTGGGCCAGGCGGTTGGCTCCACCCGCCGAGGAGTTCACAGCTCTGGAAGCGGGAAAACCAGGCAGATCTGTTTAGGAGGAGAAAGTAGAAGGAAGTGAAGTGGTAAAAGAGGAAAGTAGGAGTAGTGACAGTTTGTAAAGCCTGAAGTTGGTCCGGGTGTGTGCCCCGGACAGTGACAGCAAGGTCAGCAGATGGCGGTGATAGTCTGCAGGGGGACTGCTCGGAGGTTGCTGGAAGGACCGCGGACGGGTGGTGACCCGGCGGTCTGGAGCAGTATACGAAGAACAGTCAGCACCAGAGCAGGGGCCTTTCGGATCCCGGCAAGGCTAGGAGTCGCCATAATTTGCCAAATCCATCAGTGAAGGGGACGACTGTCTCCCAACAACCAAGTCCCGATTGAAGGCAACAGTCCAACCGTAACAGAGAGACACCGCCACCGCCAGGGCACCAGTTTCTCAGGGCCAGCGCCTGCGGGCAAAGTAGGGCTCCTCCGGCCCATATCCAAACCGGGGAGCGGGTTACCGGTGGGAACCCATCGCAACCATCATCATCTTAGGTGCAGGAAAAGGGACCGTCACCGTCAACTACTGGGGAAAAGCAAGTGCAGCCGTCCGTGGGAACCGTCTTTCCAGCCGTGTGTTTTACCGAGAACTGTGTCATCGTCTCAGGCTGAGTGCTGCCCCCGCGTCCCTGCGCCCACCAAGCTCTGCATCTCCCACCTCATCGCTGGGCCCCGGGACAACCAACCCCCTACCCACGGAGGGGAGGACTAACATCTAGCTGCTCCATACCATCACTCCCGGGATCCCCATACAGAGCAGCGGTGGTGTCAACAAATCACCACAACCGTGGGTGGCGTCACGGACAATAAACAATCCCCACTCCCAAACACCCCTTTCACTCACGGGCGAGGAGTGCCGCTCGAGAACCCCCGGGATCCGGCCCACCGCTCGAGCCACCACAGAGCAGCAACCGCCGGACCCGAGCAGTGGGGTGAGCGCAGTGTTGACACCCTCCTCCCCGCCCGCGACATCAGCAGCGAGGAGAGAATGATTTGTGTGCTTTATCCTGCACAGGTTTAGTGCCAAAAATAAGAAATAAAGCCACTGCAAATCCAAATCACTGTTATTAGTCCCTCAATCATCAGGAAAAAGTGTTCGATATATAAAGTAACTTAGGAATGGAGGTGACTGGCCTAATCTTGAACCAGTTAAATTTGACTAAGCAGTTGTTTATAATTGTTTTTATTTAATGTAGCAAAAAAAAAAAAATATGCAATATATGTAACCCTAAAATACTATGTTAGAAGGTAGGTACATGCATTGAAAGTAGTTTACAGCAGTGTTGTTCTGACTCACACAGTTGTTAAATTTGACTATTAAAACAGTTGTACAACTTGTTAGTTTTGTGTCCCAAAAGCAAACACCTACAAGTGGCATGTTCTAATATTGGACTACTAAAATGAAAAACTGCTAAAAAAGCATTTCTAATAGCTCACACACTGTTTGAGGTAGACAGTTGATTTAAAATTTCTAAATTCTGTAGATATGTGATTTGCATTTTTTATATATATATATATATATATATATATATATATATATTTATATATATATATACTAGCTGCACTACCCGGCTTCGCCCGGGTTAATAACTACTGTTAACAAAATAGAATGTATTAACAAAAATGTATTCTGCACACAAAAACCACACAAAACAAATAGATAGAAATGTAATTATTAAATTGTTTCACATGGTGAAATGTGTGCTGAGGGTGGTATATGTGTTCAAGTACGTGGTAGTGTGTGGCGCATTTTGTGTGTGTGTTCATATCCCCGAGTGTGGTGAGTATCCCATGTCGGGACCCCACCTTAGCAACTGTATGGTATATACTCCTTGGCGCCATCGCTCTCATTCTTTAAGTCCCCCTTGTTCACATCTGACAGCTGTCAATTTGCCCTCAACACTTTTCGTTTCACTTTTTCCCCATTATGTAGATAGGGACAAAATTGATTGGTAAATTGGAATGCGCGGGGTTAAAATTTCGCCTCACAACATAGCACCCGGCGCTGCCCGGGGTAGTAACTTTCTCTCTATTTCTCTCCCCTTCTCTGTCTGTCTCCCCCTCTGTATATATCTCTCTGTCTCTCTCTATCTCTTTGTCTGTCTGTCTCTTTCCCTGTCTGTCTCAATCTCTTTCCTTGTCTGTCTATCTATCTCTGTCTCTTTCCCTGTCTGTCTCTTTCCCTCTCTTTCCCTGTCTCTTTCCCTCTCTTTCCCTGACTGTCTCTTTCCCTCTTTCCCTCTGTCTCTTTCCCTGTCTCTTTGTCTCTTTACCTGTCTTTGTCTGTCTTTTACCCTGTCTGTCTCTTTCCCTCTCTTTCCCTGTCTGTCTGTGTCCCTGTGTCTGTCTCTGTCTTTGTCTGTGTCTGTCTCTTTAACTGTCTGTGTCTGTCTCTTAACCTGTCTCTTTCTCTCTCTTTCCCTGTCTGTCTCTTTACCTGTAAGTCTGTCTCTTTGTCTGTGTCTGTCTCTTTGTGTCTGTCTCTTACCCTGTCTGTCTGTTTCTTACCCTATCTATGTCTGCCTCTTTCCCTGTCTGTTGCTATCTCTTTCCCTGGCTGCATTGTGACATGCCAACATTCCATTTAAGGGTGTGGCTGCGCATTCTTCTGAAGTTCTAGCTGTACTGTGGCTCCCAGCTCCATTCTCTTTAATGGAGGCAGGTTTTTTGGTGAATAACTGTAAAGCGCGGGGTTAAAATTTCCCCTCAAAACATAGCCTATGACGCTCTCGGGGTCCAGAAGTGTGAGTTTGCAAAATTTTGTGGCTGTAGCTGCGACGGTGCAGATGCCAATCCTGGACCTACATACACACACGCACACACACATACATACACACATTCAGCTTTATATGTTATTAATATATATATATATATATATATATATATATATATATAAAAAATGTGTATATATCTTTTATGCCTGTGACAAAAATAATTTTATTGAACTGCCCTCCTGGCTTGCAGTTGCAGTCTATATAAGTTAAAATAGATGCTGTTAATAGGATGCTGTTACAGCGGTATATCACAGGTCAGTGAATTTATAATCACAGTGACTATGCAGCTCTAGCACTTCCCTATCTCATTTGAATCTTTGGATTATTATTCATAGACTGACTACCACTCTCATTTTCAAAATGCTTGAACACTAGTTCTGCAATACAACACAATTCAATATTGGCATTTTTTTTTTCTCATGTGGGAATTAGCTGTGCACTCTGACCTCCTATCGCCTACCCAATACTGTGAAAATGACACTGCTCAGTGCTCTCATGTTGTATATTGGCGGTGATATTCCCTCCCAGAATGGTTGTGCTAGACCATATAATGTGATAACTATAGGGCATTATGGAGAAGCCCATTTGACTGCACCAGACATAATTATAACACAAATGAAGAGAGACGGCCAGGCACCGCAGACTCAGGTGCGTACTCACAGGTTTATGGTTCACATGAATGTCAGATCTCCAGCATACTCCAGTGGTGCTCAGCCAGCAAGCAGAAATCCAATGAAATCTTTAAGTCAGGAAAAGCGGCACTTCACAGTGGAGCAATTGTGAAATTTTATTGCGCAATAGTAAGCACAATAACAACCTAGATGGGGAGGGAGGGGTGCAGATACGCCGGACGACAGCCGTTTCGCACCGTAACAGGTGCTTCCACAAGTCCGAAATTTCGCAATTGCCCCACTGGGAAGTGCCGCTTTTCCTGACTTAAAGATTCCAGACATAATTATCCCACTCTTTGACTCTTCAGCAGTGTGTGAAAAGGTGGTGGATACTTTTTTTTATTTTTTGCCAATCTGCGCAAATCACAAACTGAACTTGTGGGAAACCTGCAAATTTCCATATATTCAACTAGAAGTTGATTCTCCACGGATCGATTAGATCATACTCAGTATCAATGTCAGCGGTAACCATGCTAAACAATTAGGTTATGACAGTCCAGAAAGCAAGATTGGCGTCAATGTGATATCAGTACTTTTTTTTTTTACAAGAGTGTGGCTTACAATTTTGCAAAGTCTCTGAAGAAAAAAAAACCTCACATCCATATAGTAAGAAAGAAAAACTATAAAGCATGTGAATTGAAAGTGGAGAACGTTTGTGTGAAGCTGTGTAGGTTACATAAAAAGGTTTTGTAAGGAATTGTGCCTTATTCAGTGTAACTTTATTCCTGGGACACATGTGAGAGAGCATGTGACATTATGACCTAATCTACTTGAGTTGGCTTTCCTTAATTTATGGGAGATCCCATTCGGTGAATCTGGCACCTCGGAAATGGCTTACACCACTACATCATCTGACCACATGTGCTTGTCTCATGCACGTCTAACTCTTTGAAATGTCCCTTCCTCGTCCCTTTAATCATCTGACACATTGGCTGTCACCATGGTGAAACCACACCATGCTTTCTAATGTTTCAGCAGCACTGATTGCCACGCTTCCCAGCAACACTCAGCGTCAGGTGGGGAGGGATCGAGTGAAGGGAGACGGTCCAAAGCCACAAGACCCCGAGCTAGCGGAGGGAGGGAGGTGTGTCGTGGTGGCTGCTTATTGCAGCTCAGATGTCCTGAGCATGTTCCAAAATTACTTTGTGTCTGGACATTTATGGTATGGGTTACTTGTGCCTTCTTTTTACAGTCAAGGACATTGCTATATCCAGCCCAAAGAAATTATTCCTGTACTCTGCTCCTGCCAAACAGAAAATCCTAGCACAGGCCTAGTAATGAGATTGGTCATCTGATGAGATTCTTTCATGACTGCTCTCATTGCCTCTTAAGCTGGGCTTTCCCATTTTCCTATGCTACTAAATCAGCAGGTCAGATTGAGAGGGATTTAAATGCGTTTCATTCTACAAATTCAGATCATCGTAAAAAGACAGAAAAACCACCATTTAAAAGCATATTATTACAGCTATCATTCAAAGAGAGGCAAAGTCAATGGTCAGTGATTAGTGATGGGCGACCCCAAACTATAAAGTTCGGGAACCGTACTAGACACCTAGTGTCCGTGTACTGACCCCGAATACGGACTTCTTAGGAAAGTCCATGTTACTATTCGGGTTCAGCCACCAGGATAAAAGGAAAAAATAAAAAGGAAGCTGTACCATCCCGCGCTCGGCTACAGCCGAGCCGCTCGGGTCCGGGCTCGTTTGGTGGGTGGCTCGAGCGCCTCCGGACCCGGGGGTCACGTCACTCTTCAAGGGGATGTTGGCGATCTCGATGGGGGTGGTTAGGTAGGTGTACGGCCAGAGCCGTGTTTGAATTCGTGACTCCACCCACGGGACGTGGTGAAGGTGTAGACACCACCGCTGCAGTTACGGGGGCACCCGGGGGAGATGGTAGTGCAGCAAGATGTTAACCCCTCCATGGGCAGGGATGGTGGCCCCGGGACCCGCTTGGGGAGATTGGCAACTGGGCGGTGCAGGGCAGTGCGCGGCCGGATGGCACTGTTGTACTCACGATTACTGACTCACACAAGTCTCTGATGAACAAAGTTGATGGCGGTCGGTGCCCGCAGCGGGCTGCGTCTTGTCCCCCACCCGGGTTGGTGGCCCTGGCCTTCTTCCTGCACCTTGTTATGTTCGTGTAGACTGCCTGTGCCTTAGCAGCGGGAGTCTGCTCCCCGGCTGTGTATGTACCGGTGGAGTCCGTTTGCCCGCAGGCGCTGGCCCATGGGATCTCTCTGCCTGTGCGATGGCTTTCTATCCCCCTCGGTGGGCTGTTGCCTTCTTTCGGGTCTTGGGATGGGAAAGGACCTAAGGTCCAGACCTCAATCAGTGAATTCGACATGGTCCAGTGGCTTCTGGGCCTCGTTCTGGGTCTAAGTACCCCCCCCTTGTGCTCCAGTTTCCAGTCGGTTCCCCAGTTCGGTACCGGTGGGCCACTACCATATCCCGGTCCTTTACGGTTCCACCTGGCCGTCTTCCCAGCTCCTGCAGGCCAGGCGACCGCTTGCCTCCTAGCCAAGGTACCAGGGCTATGACCCTAGCACCTGTCAGTTTCCGCTGCAGACCTGTCACCACAGGCCTGCTGCACACTCCTCCTCTCAACTCCACTGACCACTAACAACTGACTGAACTCAACTCAACTGAACTTCTTTCTCCTGCCTAAAGCCCTCTGGACTCCTCAGTGGGCGTGGCCAACTGCCTGGCTCCTCCCCCTGGTGTGACCATCAAGCTCTGAGGGAGGTGACTAGGTTTTAATGTGGTTGGCTGCTGTTACCTTTTTAGGGGGACGGGTGTTATGCAAGTGCCTACCTGTGACTACCTGGCTAGTCCAGGGCGTCACAAAGCAAAATAGAGATTTATAATTACCAAGTTTCCACGTGTCTGTCACATTGCTTATGGGTTCGCTCATTACACCTCATGCATATTAACTGTTTCCTCCTCCCACCTCTCTGACAGCGTCTGTGACTGATTGTAGCCAGACTGCCAGTGTGTCAGCGGCATCTGTGATTGGTTGCCCTCACAGTAGCTATTTGGGTTTTGGGAGTGGAGTGTAGAAAATAAATAATTGAAAAAAAATGGTGCAGAGTCCCCCATATATTAATACCCAGTGCAGATCAAATGGACAGCTGGAGGCTGTGGCCCCCAGCTGTGTCCATTATCTTGGCTGTTTATCAAAATACCCCATGCAGCTTTTTTAAAATTAATTAAATAAATAATTTAAAAAAGCAGAATGGGATTCCCCCAATTTTGATACCCAGCCAAGATAACGCAGACAGCTGGGGGCTGGTATCCTCAGGCAGGGGAAACCCATGGTTATTGGGCCCACCCCAATAACCTCATGCTTGATGACAGCTGTAATTTTTTGACAAATCACAGCTGTCATTAACCTCTTGTATTACCCTGATTGCCACTGCTCCAGGGCAATCGGGATGAGCTGGATAACGTGCCAGGATTTGCATATCTTATGGATGCGCCAATTCTGGGGTGGCTATGGGCTTTTTAGGCTGGTGAGGCCTATCACCAGATGTCAAATTTATCTTGGTTTGGTATCAAAATGGAAGGAACCGCACTCCGTTTTTAAATTTTTTTATTTAAATAATTTAAACAAAGCTGTGTGGCTTCCCTCGTATTTTGTTACACAGCCAAGATAATGCACACAGCTGGGGGCTTCACCCTCCAGATGTCTGCTTTATCTGTGCTGGCTGAGTATTAAAATACGGAGGACCCTACTCCATTTTTTCTAAATATTTATTTATTTTTACATTCCACTTCTGGGACCCAGACAGCAACTGTGAGGTCAACCAATCACAGACATTGGCCCACCAGCAATCTGATTGCAACCAATCACAGATGTTGTCAGGGAGGGTGGGTGGGGGAAAGCAGTGAACATTTATGAGGTTTAATGAACGGACCTGGAAGCAGTGTGGCAGCTGCACAGAGACTTGGTAAGTATAACTGTCCTGTTTAATCTCTATTTTGCTTACTTTTGCAGCTCTCTAGCCCTTCCTAACATAATTTTATAATACTCAGGTTCAAATTTCTTAGAAGAGCCTGGAAGCTGCCTGAAAAAACTTCCCATGCAATGAACATAATGCACAGCAATGTCAAAACGATATTGTTGTGCACATGTTCCATCATATGCCACGTCTTCTAACTGCTTCAGGGTTTGGATACCCTGAATTGTTAAAAAAAAAAAAAAGTGACGTGTTCATTCTATACTTAGAAGTACAGAGTAAAAGACACCAGCTGCAGAGCCACCATAATAACACTGGCAAAGCCGCTTCAGAATGACTGCTGGTGTTTTCATAAAGCAGCTTTGCTTGGGAAAACTCAGCTGCAGCATCTGCATCTAAGGGGTACTTTGCACGCTGCGACATCGCTACTGCGATATCGTCGGGGTCGAATCGAAAGTAACGCACATCCGGCGCCAGTAACAATGTTAAAGGGCGGCACGGTGGCTCAGTGGTTAGCACTGCAGTCTTGCAGCGCTGGGGTCCTGGGTTCAAATCCCACCAAGGACAACATCTGCAAGGAGTTTGTATGTTCTCCCCGTGTTACGTGGGTTTCCTCCGGGTTCTCCGGTTTCCTCCCACACTCCAAAGACATACAGATAGGGACTCTAGATTGTGAGCCCCAATGGGGACAGTGTTGCCAATGTATGTAAAGCGCTGTGGAATTAATAGCGCTATATAAATGAATAAAATTATTATTATTATTATTAATGTGTAAAGCCTAGATGCGCCGATAAACGATCGCAAAAGTGTCGTAAATCGGTGATCTGTGTAGCGTCGGACATTTTCATAATGTCGCACCAATAGGAGATACGATGTTGTTCCTCGTTCCTGCGGCAGCACACATTGCTGTGTGTCAAGCCACAGGAGCGAGGAACATCTCCTTACCTGCCTCCACCGCCAATGTGGAAGGAAGGAGGTGGGCGGGATGTTTACGTCCCGCTCATCTCTGCCCCTCCGCTTCTATTGGCCGCGTGCCGTGTGATGTCGCTGTGACGCCACACGACCCGCCCCCTTAGGAAGGAGGCGGCTCGCCGGCCAGATCGACGTCGCAGGGCAGGTAAGTGCGTGTAAAGCTGCCGTAGCGATAATGTTCGCTACGGCAGCTATCACAAGATATCGCATCTGCGACGGGGGCGGTTACTATCGTGCTCGGCATGGGCTAGCGATGTTGCAGCGTGCAAAGTACCCCTTAGAGTATGTGCACATGATCAGGACCTGCTTTGTCCTGCGACCTGTGGGGCCAAAAGTCTGCTCCATAGGAGAACGCAGCTGATCATGTCCACAATCCGGGCTCGGACAATTGTGGTCTCTCGCTGTGTTATCCCTGCGAGAACACTCGCATCTCCGCAGCAAAGAATTGACATGCTGCGCCTCGGGAAGCTGCACTGCAGGTCAGTTTATTGTGTGGGAAAAACAAGCACAGTGGGCATGAGATTTCAAGAAATCCTAGCCACTATGCTTAAATTGTACAACGCAGCATTTTGGACGTAGCGAAAACACACTGCGTCCAAAACGCTGTGAACCTTGATCGTGGGCACGTTTTTTGCAGTAGATCCAGTTCTTAAGTATCTTCAATAATATTATTGCACTTGAATTTTTTTTATTATTTTAGATATAAACAAATTTATTAATTCATTACAACAAAGTGCATACAGCATATGACGTGTTGCCTATAAGCACAGCCAGTGCCCCAATAATGTTGTCTGACAAAGCTCCCCAATTAACAGCACCAAAGTGACTTCTGTACCAGTCCAATCTTTGTGCCCCAAAATTAGCATCAGCAAAAAATATTTGATAGCCCCTGACATAATGCAACTATAGCATTATGAATTAAATTTTCTTTTTTTACATATACCATTATTTATTGTCACAGACAGTGTTCCTTCAGCAGTGGCAATATATATCTACGGCCATACAGCCCACTCAAAAACAAACTAACAAAATCAATACTGTAGACCCCACATTGAGGTGGACATATCATTGGTGCAACCAGGAGCCCAAGAGGTAAGGGGGTCCACTTCCCCTCCAAAACAGCAAGTAGCTTCTGTCACAGACACTTTATTGGTTGGAAAAGGCAAATATACTGTTCCTGGGGCCCTTTTCTGTCTGTGTCAGCCACCGCCCCCACATTACCACACTTTCAAAGCGGAAAATTATCCCTTTCATTAACTCTTTTTTTAAAATATCTTTAGAGCTGCTTCTTCAATGTAATAGATTGGTACCATCTGCAGTATCCGATCCGCATTGTGGCTTTTCCTCCATGGTGCACAGGACTACTGCATTACATGTACAGAGTAGTGATGGGTGAACATGTTTGCCACTGCTCTTTACTCGATGAAGCATCGGATTGTGTTGACGCGACTTGAGTACCGTCAATGGGAAGTCAATGGGAAACTCAAGCATTTTCAAACTCACATGCTCGAGGCTCGATCGAGTAATCAGCTGTGGTGAGCACGTTCGGCCATCACTAGTACAAAGTGATCAAATATACAAGAGAAGTACATCGCAAAGGATATCATGAGAGCTTTTAGGAAAATGGAAAACACATACTGACATGTTACCAAGTATTTATATGCTTCTAAATGACAGAAAAGTGAATTTGTTGGGCTTCAGAATGGTAATTTGCATACTTGCCAACTCTCCCAAGATATCTGTGAGTCTCCCAGGAAAAAACGGGGCCCTCCCGAACTCTCGGAATAGTTGGCAAATCTCCTGGGCGCAGGAGAAGACTCCTGGTGAGCAGCATTTCCTCTAGGTACATCTAGACACTTGACATTTTCTGCTTAAAGAATACATTGAGTCTCAAGAGTTTAGTCAGTACTGTATTTAGATCTCTGCAGTCTGACAGCTAAATATGGCTTGCATCTTTAATCTGTTTGTAAAAGTAATAAATTTATTAGCAAAGTGTTCTATTTTATCTAATAAAGGGTGCAAGAAATATGAGAAAAATGAGGTGACATAAGTAAAAGTGGCTTACATGTTTGGTGAGCTATGCCATAGTCATCATACCTCAAATATTCCGTTTTGACAAATGTATGGCTTTATGGGTTACATGCATCATTTCTGTAAAATTGCAGCAATTTGTTCAATTGTCTATAAATGATACATCTTACCACATTTTGCTTCCTTTGATTTTTTTCGCAGTTGAATTTTTCTTTTGCAGCCGTGAAAAATTACAGTAGAGGAAATCTGTTGGAAGGATTGTATTGTGTTGTTTTCCTACATCTGAGATTCGGTAACCTCCTCAAGGCTACATTCAGCTGACGCTGCACCATCATGGGCTGTGACATAATCACAAGGTCAATCCTACTGTAAGACATGAGGCCGAATGAGATCACTAGAGGGAGTCTCGCATAGTTACTGATGACTGTGCACAGCAATGCTGATAAACTGTACAGTTCTGTGCATTCGAGAGGAGGAGGTGGATGGGTGCTGCTTCTATTCGGCTTTGACTTCTAATCAGACTAAAATGACTTTTTGCCCATAATATACCAACGACAGTGAAAAACAAATTAGTAAGATTACACCTTTGTATAAGAAAAGTTATCAGAAATTAAAAATCTGGCATCTTTGAAAATAGTTTTTGACTCATGCAGGTGTCCGTGGATGTCAGTCTGATCACAGACCGCAATACTCAGACTGGCTGCGGGTCTCCTGTCCGTATCATGACAGCTTCATATATATCTATGAGACTTTTGGATTGTGAGACTTACGGCTAGTCCGTGCATTGCGGTCTGTGATCGGACTGAGATCCGGATTTCTGCATGATCTGTTGTGTTTTTGCATATGTTGTTTGATGTGGGAAAAAAAAGCTGTTCTTGCCTCGAAATAGTCAACAAGCAGGGTAACTGCTAATGATAGTTCTTTGTTGTTTTTTTTTACTATATTAGTATTTAATCACCTTGCTATCATCCAAAACTTTAGTACTCAGAGTTAGTGCATATAAATAAGATGCGTGCTCTCTAATTTTTAATCAGATAGCACACAGATAGCACACTGACCTATGTTAGGCCACTTTCACACTGTGTTCCTTTCCCTGTTCAGTGGTCCTGTCGAAGGTTTCGGATATATGCACCGATGGGGCCATGGACTATAATCGTGCAGATGGAGTCACCATGTACTCAGTCGTGCACCATTTTCGGGAGTATACGCCTATTGGAGGCGGACACCCAGACGTAGTAGACTGCATTTGGGTGTCCGCCACCAATAAGCATATACTCCCAAAAAACGGATACACCAATGGCATATAGGAGAATATCAGATGAGAATTAGTTAAAAATAGTCTGAGTTTTCTGGTTGAAACTTGGATGATTTTTCATGCACTCGTCTGCAGCTGGCCTTAGAGAGAAAAAAGCTTTTTTTTTCTTCAGATTATCATACCAGTCACAGCTGTATAAAGGACTATAAACGATTTTACAGAGTCCCTCTCTGTATTTGTGCAACAATTTAGTAATTTGCATCATTTGTAATAATCTGTTCCATCAAAATGGGGTGCTTAAACTTGACCTACACTGTGTACAGAATTATTAGGCAAGTTGTATTTTAGAGGATTTTTTTTTATTATTGATCAACAACTATGTCCTCAATCAATCCAAAAGACTCATAAATATCAAAGCTTAGTATTTTTGGAAGTTGGAGTGTTTTTTTTAGATTTGGATATCTTAGGAGGATATCTGTTTGTGCAGGTAACTATTACTGTGCAGAATTATTTGGCAACTTAATAAAAAAACAAATATATTCCCATCTCACTTGTTTATTTTCACCAGGTAAACCAATATAACTGCACAAAATTTAGAAATAAACATTTCTGACATGCAAAAACAAAACCCCAAAAAATAAGTGACCAATATAGCCACCTTTCTTTATAATGACATTCAACAGCCTACCATCCATAGATTCTGTCAGTTGCTTGGTCTGTTTACGATCAACATTGCGTCCAGCAGCCACCTCAGCCTCCCAGACACTGTTCCGAGAGGTGTACTGTTTTCCCTCCCTGTAGATCTTACATTTTATAAGGGACTACAGGTTCTCTATGGGTTTCAGATCAGGTGAACAAGGGGGCCATGTCATTATTTTGTCATCTTTTAGACCCTTACTGGCCAGCCACGCTGTGGAGTAGTTGGATGCATGTGATGGAGCATTGTCCTGCATGAAAATCATGTTTTTCTTGAACGATACCGACTTCTTCCTGTATCACTGCTTGCAGAAGTTGTCTTCCAGAAACTGGCAGTAGGCCTGGGAGTTGATCCAGCCTCTGGCCCATCCTTCTGGCCCATCAAGATTTACTCTCATTTCATCAGTCCATAAAACCTTTGAAAAATGAGTCTTAAGATATTTCTTGGCCCTGTCTTGATGTTTTATCTTATATTTCTTGTTCAAAGGTGGTAGTTTTTCAGTCTTCCTTACCTTGGCCATGTCTCTGAGTATGGCACACCTTGTGCTTTTTGATACTCCAGTAATATTGCAGCTCTGCAATACGGCCAAACTGTTGGCAAATGGCATCTTGGCAGCTTCACGCTTGATTTTCCTCAATTCATGGGCAGTTATTTTGCGCCTTTTTTGCCCAACACGCTTCTTGCGACCCTGTTGGCTATTTGTCATGAAACGCTTGATTGTTCGGTGATCATGCTTCAAAAGTTTGGCAATTGCAAGACTGCTGCATCCCTCTGCAAGACATCTCAAAATGTTGTACTTTTCAGAGCCCGTCAAATCTCTCTTCTGACCCATTTTGCCAAAGGAAAGGAAGTTGCCTAATAATTAAGCACACCTTATATAGGGTGTTGATGTCATTACACCACACCCCTCCTGATTACAGAGATGCACATCACCTAATTTACTTAATTGGTAGTTGGCTCTCAAGCCTATACAGCTTGGAGTAGGACAACATGTATAAAAATTATCATGTGATCAAAATACTCATTTGCCTAATAATTCTGTATACAGTGTATTTACTCTACACCTTTTTAGTACAGTAAATTATTTTCCCCTTCTAATTGCAATGGTAGCTTCTGGTCCCAATTCATAGGACAGTTTTAGCCACTGTTTGAAAAGGCCCCAAAATTTTATACAACTTCTAATTGCTCATAAAGTTTGGAATATTTGGCATATTTAGGTCCAGTTCTGGCCAACCCTGCCAACACTAGCTAGGTATTAGTATGCCTCTTGCGAAAAAATAAAAATGACAGTGTCAAACCAATATATGGGCCTTTTGGAGTCCAACAACTCATTAAAATGCATTACTCCATCTGCTTTAGAGGTAGAAATGGGCCCCCTAACCGCTTGGTCCCCTATGCACTCGCACAAGTTGCACCAGTATGTAAGCCCCTGAGAAAAGACTTTCCTTTTTTTTTTATATACAGTATGTCACGTATGTCCATACCAAAGTTCACTTCATATTACATCTTTTTTTTGTACTGTAATCACAGTTAAAAGCACCAACGACATAACTGTAATGTGTGGGTGTGTGTTTACGTGGAACATTGTGTGCCTGGCTGCCAACTGCAGTATCTTGTATCTTTGAGGGGCAGATAACATTTTTTTTTTTTTCACTTACTATAGACTCCTTTGATCACTAGAGGCAGTGCTGGGCCTTCTATTTCAGGCCAGCTGGTGCGATTTATCATAGTCCTGTACATATGTTATTGTGTCATACTGACAATTACTGCTGCCACTGGTGATTTAACTCATGACGAGTCAGACATCCTGCAGAAATCTTTTCTTTATTCATATATTTTTAATTAGAATTTTTAATAGAGTAAGTTATCAGCTACATGCATGCAAGTTCTTGTTTGTTCATAGTTGTTGGCTGTGACTGAACTTTTTTCTGGCCTTTACATTGTTATAGTTAGACACAGAGCCATTCATACCAGTGACTTCAATCTATTCAAAGTAGAAAATAACTTACTGAACTGTAGTATGAATGCCATACTCAAAGCCTCAGTAAGTGAATACAATCTATAATTGTGCACATCAAAAAATATGCATAGAGCTTACAACTGAATAATGCAAGTGAAGGGGAAAGACTTGTTCTATGGTTTAAAAAAAAAAGTTCTTCAAAAGTGTTATATGTACCCCTTAGGGTCAGCACACACGGCGAGTAATACGGAGCGAGTGGAATACGATAAAAAATCGCATTCCACACGGACCAAAATTACTCTATGGGGTCGCTCCCATGAGCGATTATTTTCTCAGCCATAATCGGACCAAGAAAATAGTCGCAGCATGCTGCTGGTGGAATGCGATTTTGTTCTATTCCACCCATTCAAGTTTATGGGGCGAGAGAAACATCGCATTGCTCTCGCGTTACACCGGTGTAATGCGAGAGCAGTGTGATTCTCGCATCAGCCAACAAGTGAGGAGATAGGGCGATAAATCTCTCTCTCTCCTCCACAGCGCCGGCCCTCTCCTCCGCAACTGTGGTCTGATCGTATGATTGGACCACAGTCGCATGACACTCGCATACACTCAGCTTCTGTTGTGCAAGCGTGAGCCGAGTGTCATGCAAGGACTCGCAGTAGTCCCCGTGTGGCCTCAGCCTTAAGCGGGCTTTACACAAGACGATAGATTGTGCGATATGTCGTTGGGGTCACGGTTTTCGTGATGCACATCCGTCATACCGCACGATGTGGTTTCGTGTGACACCTTCGAGCGACGCAGTATCGCTCACAAATCGTGAGTCGTGTACTCGTCGCTAAGTTTCATAAAATTATTTAATTAAAATGGCGGCAGTAGTTCATCGTTTCCGTGGCATCACACGTTGCTCCGTGTGACACCACGGGAACGATGAACAACAGCTTTACCTGCCTCCTGCGGCACCCGACGGCTTAATGGAAGGAAGGAGGTGGGCGGGATGTTTACATCCCGCTCATCTCCACCCCTCCGCTTCTATTGGCCGCCTGCCGTGTGATGTCACTGTGACGCCGAACGTCCCGCCCACTCCAGGAAGTGGACGTTCGTCGCCCACAGCGAGGTCGTCCGGAAGGTAAGTACGTGTGATGGGGGTTAAACGAGTTTGTATGCCATGGGCAACTAATTGCCCGTGACGCAAAAACGACGGGGGCGGGTACGATCGATTGTGCTATCGCACAATCTATCGTCTCGTGTAAAGCAGGCTTTAGACTTAGCCATTCCTCTTAAAAATGTATGACTAAATTTAGAATACAAATAAAAATGCCCCAAAATTATCTCATGAGGAATACAAGAATTTACTATGATATAGGCGACAAGAGGAGAGACTACAGATCCTCTATAAATCCTCGTCGCATTTTCAAATCTCGCACCTGTGCAGTTATGTCGGGTCGCGCAGGCGCAGTTCGCTCTACTATATCGCGGGCAGAGCAGAACACATAGCTGCCCTCGCTCGCGCCGGTGAGCTAAATATGCAGGTGCGAGATTATGGGTGGATACGAGGAGGTCATGCACAGCGCCGACCATAATCGCATCTGCGCATTTAGCTCACTGGTGCGAGCGAGGGCAGCTATGTTTTCTGCTCTGCCCACGATATGGAAGAGCGAACTGCACCTGCGCGACCCGACATAACTGCACAGGCATAAGTTTTGAAAATGCGATGAGGATAATGATGGAGGCATCATCCCGTTGTACCGATAGTCCTTGGAGTGGACCCACTGGACCGTGCACCGGACTCCTCTGTGACGCCGCCTCGAGCGAACCCCTATACAGGGACTGTCAGACGTAACCACAGAGGGCCTAGATGCACGGAAGCCGGGATCAGCAAGAGTCACCGGATAAAATCATATGGATACATGATCCGATCTGAACCAGGTACAGGTTAACGGGATCAGCATAAGTCCAGAACCGGAGACTGGTGCAGGTTAACGGGATCAGGCTGACGTCTGTGCCCAGAACGGTACTCAGGATCTGAAAGCAGAGACAGAGTTACACCAAGCACAGGCATAGAGGGGTAACGGAAGAAAGGATCCGGCACGATTATATTATAAAAACATCAAAAATCTTTATTTCCATGGTTAAAAAGTACCTGTGGAGACCAGGCAGTGTACCTCACAAGAGACTTAACGCGTTTCGGACTGCGGTAAAAACAAGAGAGCATTTTCTCTGTGACACAAGACTACTGAAATAGGTTACTCCATAAGATGAACAAAGGGGGAGAGGAGGAGCAAGGATTCCTTAATTAAATGAAGAACCAGATGAGTAAAGGGGATCACATAGAAACATATGAAATCAAATAATCATGTAATGTGAATGATATTAAATGCTTATTGCAAAAATGTCACCATAAATGCCACAATAAAAATGTATAAAATACGTGTGATATGTGAACAGTGTTATTAGTAATAATTTACAGAAATGACACCAAAAGTATCAAGAATTTACAAAAAGAATGTAACATGTTAGAGTAATAATCTATATATGAAAATGTCATAATGAATATTAAGAGGATTTTTTTCCCATTTTTTATTTTATATTATTGCGAATTTTTAATTCTTAATAAAGGGAGAAAAAAAAACAAAACCCTGCATGAATAAACGGGATGACATTTTCTTTGATGTAGACAAGGAATTCGATTACTCAGAAAATGTTACGTAAGTCTGAGCGATAGTTCAGACCATCGGGGTACCTGGAATTAAGTTTTAAAATCCATTTTGCTTCTGCAAGGAGAAGAGCCTGAAACCAGTCCCCCCCCCCTCGGGGGGGTCTGGGTACATATTCATATTCAATTTAATGGGATTTTTTATTTCCAGACAACCGGGTGCCCAATGGGCACGAGTTTCTCGTGCGCTCTTGCCAATATTTACATGGCTTATTGGGAGGAGCGATGTATCTATGCGGACAATAATCCATTTTTAGATTCCATCATATGGTACGCAAGATACATAGATGATCAGCTCTTGATCTGTAATTTAAAAAATTTTGGTACCCCCCAATGGGCCGTGGAGGCCATTGGCACATTTTTCAATGATAATTCTTTAAATTTAAAATTCATAGTTAATTATCATGAGGAAGCTGCGCCTTTTTTGGACATTCGTCTGTCTGGTGACCCCCTAACTGGATCTATTAGTTCTACCCTGTATAGAAAGCCTATTAGTGGAAATACTTCCCTTCATGCAGGCAGTTGCCATATGCCCCATACTTTGCACAACTTGCCAGTGGGCGAGTTTCTGCGGGCCAAAAGATTATGTTCATCTGAGAAATCTTATCAGACTGAGGCCAATCTCATCAGGAACAGACTAAACAAGAGGGGATATTCAGATCATATTTTGAATCGAGCTTCCTCTATTACTGCTAATAGAAGCAGAAAGAGCCTATTGGAAGATCGCACTAAAATTTCCACTTCCACAAACAAGGTTACTTTTTCCACTCCATTCAGTACGGATTTCTTCCAGATTAAACATATCATTCAACGCTTTATTCCCCTCTTAAAACAGGATACTGTTCTTGACTCCATCCTCCAGTCAGGGGTTAATATAGTTGCTAGAAGAGCCTGTACTATTGGCAACTTAATTGCCCCCAGTATGTAGACCATAATACCAAGTCAAGTGTGAGGAATCATGGGGAGAATTTTTCTATCAACTCTTTTATTAACTGCTCCTCAACGCATATTATCTATGTAGCCACATGTACGGCATGCCACAGGGACTACGTCGGCTGCACTTCCAGAGACCTTAGAACCAGAATCTCAGAGCACACCCGAATACCATCAACCGCTTCAGATCCTTCTACTGTGAATTATGCCATATTGGTTAGGAAACGCTCTTTATCTGGCCTGACCAGACATTTTATTGAGCACCATTTGGCAGATTTTTCAACATTGGTGGTTACCGGGATTGAATATGTACCCAGACCCCCCCGAGGGGGGGACTGGTTTCAGGCTCTTCTCGTTGCAGAAGCAAAATGGATTTTTTAAACTTAATTCCAGGTACCCCGATGGTCTGAACTATCGCTCAGACTTACGTAACATTTTCTGAGTAATCGAATTCCTTGTCTACATCAAAGAAAATGTCATCCTGATTATTCATGCAGGGTTTTTTTTTTTTGCTCCCTTTATTAAGAATTAAAAATTCGCAATAATATAAAATAAAAAATGGGAAAAAAATTCTCTTAATATTCATTATGACATTTTCATATATAGATTATTACTCTAACATGTTACATTCTTTTTGTAAATTCTTGATACTTTTGGTGTCATTTCTGTAAATTATTACTAATAACACTGTTCACATGTGGTATTTTATACATTTTTATTGTGGCATTTATGGTGACATTTTTGCAATAAGCATTTAATATCATTCACATTACATGATTATTTGATTTCATATGTTTCTATGTGATCCCTTTTACTCACCTGGTTCTTCATTTAATTAAGGAATCCTTGCTCCTCCTCTCCCCCTTTGTTCATCTTATGGAGTAACCTATTTCAGTAGTCTTGTGTCACAGAGAAAATGCTTATGATTAAGGACTCTCTTGTTTTTACCGCAGTCCGAAACGCGTTAAGTCTCTTGTGAGGTACACCGCCTGGTCTCCACAGATACTTTTTTAACCATGGAAATAAAGATTTTTGATGTTTTTATAATATAATCGTGCCGGATCCTTTCTTCCGTTACTCCTTACACTTGTATTACCAGCCGGGACCTCCCGGTGGATGCCATGCATTTGTGGACTTCAACACTCAGACAGCAGGTGAGCTGAAAAATCTCCTTTCTCTACGTACAGGCATAGAGGGACCTGAAAATCTGGTACAAAAGTCAAGCTTCAGGGACGCATTGAACAAGCACTGGCCATGGGGAATAGGAAGTCTTAACTACCCAAGGTTAATTAGTAGTCATATCCCGGACAGCTGTGCTGGCCCTTTAAGTCTAAGTGAGTGCATGCGCGCGCCCTCTAGTGTGCATGTGTGAGGACCGCAACCCGGAAGTCAGAGCTGAGACCACAGGAGGAGAGGCAGGACGCTGGAGCGCAGGTGGCTGCAGTGAGTGTGCGGCACGGGGCCGGGACCAACGAGGAAAAGGTATGGACGAGGTAGCAGGAGAGTGGACTCGGTGGGGAGCAGGGACCCCAGGGGTTGGAGCGACGGGTGGTGGGCGGCGGAGTCTGACCGGGAGCATGATACCCGTCAATCAAGAAAGAAGGACGGCGATCAGCGGCAGGAGTGGGGACAGGAGGAGAAAATGAGCCCGCCATCTGGCCAACACAGGTAATTAACATACCTAACAGCCAAGTTGTATAAAGTTATTTTTGGGGTCTGGAAGGGGAGTCAGGGCCAAGGTGCACCTTCATAGAATGCAGCCCAGGAGCTGCAGAAGGTGATTCTTAATTGCCTCTTCAGAGTAAAAAAGGTCTTGAACTCTATTGCCATCTTTTGGAAGTAGCAATCAAAAAAGTTTATATTGACCCTTTAACAATCCTTGCCACATCAGGAGAATATAGCTGTGGAGAGTAGCGCAATAGAGTCTTACCAGATAAACGAGCAATGAAGATTAGGTAAACTCACCTATAGGGGTTGTGACAGTCACAACTCCAGTAATTATGTGGTACACAGGTGATACAGCTGTTTTTCAGAGACGTTCTATTCCCACACCCAAGCGTTTTTACAGAATTAATTATTAATTATCTTTTTTATATATATTGACCATTTAAAGGGTACCTGTCACCCGATTTTTACCTATTAAAGTAAAAGAATCACCTTCTGCAGCTCCTACGCTGCATTCTATGAAGGTGCACCTTGGCCCTGACTCACCCTCCAAACCCCAAAAACAAAAATAGGCGATATTATTGATGGGCTAATGGAAGCATAAAAATATTGGCGATTTTTTACCCCTCTGCGCTGATTCTATGTCTCCCTTCCTTTCATTCCTTGTTTTTATTTATATTGCACATATCCTCTTTTTATGCTTCCATTAGCCCATCAATAATATCACCTATTTTTGTTTTTTCATTCAGGATAAACAGTGAACTTTTTTCTACAACTTGTGCAGCAGTGTAGGAGGGAAGGATGTGAAAGACATTGTTACATATACATAGAAGCCTCCTACCTCTACCCCTTTGGATATACAGTTTTTCCTGTTATGATTGTTTCACCGCCCCTGCACCAGTGTGATACATCTATCCCCAGTTGTTTCTGTGCGCGTGCGCGGTCCACGCTGCCTTCCCCTGTGTCCACACTGTTGTCTATACGCCGCGCGCCTGCGCGGGAGCAATGGAGACGCGTCCCAGCTCCCGCGCATGCGCCATCCGGCGTGACAGCTGACTGACGCTTGGGTCCGGCTTCGGCGGCCTGCGCATGTGCCGACACGTCACTTCCGGGGTTTCCTGTTTGCAGCGGCGCGCATTTAAAAACCAGCACTTGGTGGGCATGCATTACAGTACCTTTTCCCCTGAAGAAGATAAAGAAAATCGTCATTTGAAACATACGTTGGGCTGGTCTGAGGTTTGCTTTGAGACTGTCTTTGGCCACCTATCAGAGGTATTTACCTCTGGCTCCATGCCCTCCTCCCCATCCAGTGGGATGTTTTCCCTATTAACCTTTCTGGGCAATTTGCAATATCTACTAGCAATATCTGCTTTAACATTGAATTGAATATGTGCTGATTTGGTCTTTTTGCCCTGATATAGCTATTGCACTTTCCATGTCTATGTTTACATATATATACATGTGTGTTGGGATGGGGGGGAAATAGGGCATTGCTATTTACAATCATGGTCTCTGTTCTTAAGTGTTTTTAACCTTGTAATGAATTGTCACTTGTCTGAACAAAATCTGTCACATTTTTTGCACTTTAAAAGCTTGCCGCTTCTCTTTCCTCTAATCTGTACATAAGCTTGTGCAGCAGGTGGGCCATTAAATACAATTGGACCCCCCCGCATTAACTGTATGGGTTTGTGGAGTTTTTCTCTAATCTACCATGTCACATTTGTAGAGCTCCTGATGTTCCTAAAGAGTGGAGCTCCCCCACAAGTGACCCCATTTTGGAAACTAGACCCCTCAAGGAATTTATCTAGATGTTTGGGGACCACCTTAAACCCCCAAGTGTTTCACAGAAGTTTATTACGTTGAGCCGAGAAAATAATAAAATACATTTTTACCACAAAATTGATACTTAAGCCACATAGCTTTATTTCACAAGCATATCAGGAAAAAAGGAACTATACAATTTATTGTGCAATTTCTCCTGAATACACTGATGTCTCATATGTGGTGTACATCAACTGTTTGGGCACATGAAAGGGCTCGGAAAGGAAGGAGTGCTATTTGACCGCAAAATTGGCTGGAATCATTAGCAGATGCCATGTCACGTTTGGAGAAACTCTGATGTGCCTAAAGAGTGGAGCTCTCCCATAAGTCACCCTATTTTTAGAAACTAGCCCCCCGAAGGAATTTATCAAGATGATTAGTGAGTACTTGGAACCCCTGGGAGCTTCAAAGAATTTTCTAACGTTGAGCTCTAAAAATGAAAAAATACATTTGTTACCTCAATAATGTTGTGTTAACCCCAAATTTGTCAAATTCACTAGTGTAACAGGAAATAATGAACCATACAATTTATTCTGCAATTTCTCCTGCGTACACCAGTACCCCATCTGTGGTTGAAAACTACTTTTGAAACACAGTACAAAGTGAAAAAGGGAAGGAGTGCCATATTGGAGTGTAGATTTAGTTGGAATGATTTACGGATGCTATTTCACATTGACAGAGCCCCTGAGGTGCCAGAACAGCAGAAATCCCCCACAAGTGACCCCATTTTATAAACTGCACCCCTCAATGAATTCATCCAGGGGTGCTGTGAGCATATTGACACTATAGGTGTGTCAAAATGTTGAACAAAAATAATTACATTTTTACCACTAAAATGTTGTGTTTAAACCCCAGATTTCAAATTTTCACAAGGGGGATAGGTAAAAAAAGGCCCCATAATATGTTACACAATTTCTCCTGAATGTGGCAATACCCCACATGTGCCTGTACAGTACTGTTTGGCTGCGCCATAGAACTCGGGAGGGAAGGAGCGCCATTTGATTCTTAGAGCACAGATTTTCCTAGAATGGTTTGTGGACTCCATTTGCAGAGCCCCTACATGCCAGAACAGATGAAATCCCCCAGAATTGACCAAATTTTGTAAATTACACCCCTCTGGGAATTCATCTATGAGTTTAGTGATGATTTAGTCTCTGGAAAACACCCATGATGTCAAACGCAGTGAATGATGCAGAATTAAAAATTGCGAATAAGTCCTTGTTGTGACAAGTACATTGTGGTGCCCAGTGGCGTAGCTAGGGTTTCAGCTCAGGGGGGGGGCAAAACATCTGAGTGGGCCACTTACCAGGTAACCATGATAACTACGGTGGCGCAGACTAATCATGGGTATAGTGGAACCTCGGCAGATGACACTGATATTACCGCTATATGGTGAGTATTTAGTGGTGTATATCAGCCCTGCAGCACATACAAGAGATCATAGTGCAGTTATAGATGGTGACTTACTGCTGACATTCTTTCGGATGGAGCTGTTCACCTTTTCTGTGTTTTCCATCTGGTCCAGACCAACATGACGACTTCTTCTAGCCACAACTCATCTACAGAAATTACAACAAAGACATATTTGACTCCTCACACTTCCGGCACTGAACCCCCATCTAATCCCAACCTGCACAAACTCCTCATCCTGCCGTCACCCAATACTGAGCCACTGCTGTTGTATATGTCCCTATTACTGCACCTCCTGTGTGGCACAAAAACCGTGCTGCTCTTACTGCCACACATAATAATGCCACCACTGTACCCCCACATAATAATGCCACCACTGTGCCCCCACATAATAATGCCCCCACTGTGCCCCCACATAATAATGCCCCCACTGTGCCCCCACATAATAATGCCCCCACTGTGCCCCCACATAATAATGCCCCCACTGTGCCCCCACATAATAATGCCACCACTGTGCCACCACATAATAATGCCCCCACTTTCCCCCCGACATATTAATGCCACCACTGTGCCCTTTACATGGTAAAATGACTCATTTGTGCCCTATAAATTGTAACATTTCCCCCTAAAAATATTAATGACCTGTGTAAGTGCCCACATATTGTTCCTAGAAAGTAATAGAGCCCCCAATGTGCCTTTGACGGTCACAATACCCTGAGTGTCCCTATAACAATAATGGTTCCTAAGTGTCCACTTAACATTTAATAATGTCCCTCCCATGTACAGTTCATCTATACACAGTATGAAGCCCTTACACCTCCCCTATACACAGTATGAAGCCCTTATACCTCTCCTATACACAATATGATGTTCCCATGGCTCCCCTATACACAACATGATACCTCTACACCTCCCCTATACACAGTATGATGGGCTTATAGCTCCATACAAACACCTGCGTACAGCCGTATACACATACAGACACCTGCGTACAGCCGTATACACATACAGACACCTGCGTACAGCCGTATACACATACAGACACCTGCGTACAGCTGTATACACATACAGACACCTGCGTACAGCCGTATACACATACAGACACCTGCGTACAGCTGTATACACATACAGACACCTGCGTACAGCCGTATACACATACAGACACCTGCGTACAGCCGTATACACATACAGACACCTGCGTACAGCTGTATACACATACAGACACCTGCGTACAGCCGTATACACATACAGACACCTGCATACAGCCGTATACGCATACAGACACCTGCGTACAGCCGTATACACATACGCACCTGTGTACAGCCGTATAAACATACATACCTCTGCGTACAGCCGTATACACATACACACCCCTGCGTACAGCCTTATACACATACACACCCCTGCGTACAGCCGTATACACATACAGACCCCTGCGTACAGCTGTATTCACATACACACCCCTGCGTACAGCAGTATACACATACACACCCCTGCGTACAGCCGTATACAAATACACACCCCTGCGTACAGCCGTATACACATACACACCCCTGCGTACCGCCGTATACACATACACACCCCTGCGTACAGCCGTATACACATACACACCCCTGCGTACAGCCGTATACACATACACACCCCTGCGTACAGCCATATACACATACAGACACCTGCGTACAGCCGTGTACACATACAGACACCTGCGTATAGCCGTATACACATACAGACACCTGCCTACAGCCGTGTACACATACACACACCTGTGTACAGCCGTATACACATACACACACCTGCGTACAGCCGAATACACATACAAACACCTGCGTACAGCCGTATACACATACACACACCTGCGCACAGCCGTATACACATACACACACTTGCGTACAGCCGTATACACATACAGACACCTGCGTACAGCCGTATACACATACAGACACCTGCGTACAGCCGTATACACATACAGACACCTGTGTACAGCCGTATACACATACAGACACCTGCGTACAGCCGTATACACATACAGACACCTGCGTACAGCCGTATACACATACACAGACACCTGCGTACAGCCGTATACACATACAGACACCTGCGTACAGCCGTATACATATACATACACCTGCGTACAGCCGTATACACATACACACACCTGCGTACAGCCGTATACACATGCAGACACCTGCGTACAGCCGTATACACTTACACACATATATACAGAGGCATATACAGATATAGTCACATAGAGGCGTATACATATTTGAAAACATTCACATACTCATACACATAATTATAATCATACACACAGACAGACACAATCATATACACACAGACACACATACTGGGGGTGCTTTTTACTTTTGATGATTGGGGGACACTTCTTTTCTCCCGTGCAGCCACAGACTTGTTTCATGGTAAATCCCTCTAGGCTAAAGGACCTGTGGTGACGTCACTTCGTGTCACGTCCATGTGATCAGAAGGGGCGGGGCCTCAGCAACGCAGCTGATAACAGAAAGAAACTCCAGGTGTGCTGGAGTTCTTTATAATAGAAGAGGGGGTCTGAGGTAAGACCTCCAGATGGACGGTGCAGGGGGAGAGGGAGGAAACATGGCCACGCCCACTCACAAAGCCGGTCACGCCCACTACCCAAGCAGCTCCTAGCCACTGGGATGTAGACGCAACCCTTGTCTGATGCTCCTCGGCTGGATGGAGGCAGCGCGCGCTGCATGACGTCATTATAACACACATGGCCGCGCACTGTGCACACACGGCTGCGCGCAATTCACTGTGCGCGGCAATGTGTGTTATAATGACATTATGCAGCTGGTGGACGGCCCTCTACAATAGCAGCCCCTGCCCGGCGCTGAGCGATGACGTCACCACGCTGGGACTCTGTGTCCTGCGTGAGCGCTATTATCAGCAGCAGTGCAGGGAGATCGTGTCTCCTCCGCACTGCCGCAGAGGTTAACTATATCGGCGCGCGCTGTGCACGTGTCACGCTCCCCGGGTCCCCTGTGCTGCCCTCCGGCTCACCTGTCACGCTCCCCGCTCTCCAGCACCCCTTGCCAGCGCGTCCCCAGCGTCCTGGTCCCCGCACCCGGCGTCCGTCGGCTTCACAGCCCCATCCTGGCCCTGCTGCTTCCTCCTCGCAGCTTCCTGCTCTGGCTTCTGGCACTCGGGCAGCGCGCATGCGCATTAGGGCGCGCGCGCGGTCATTGACCCTTTCTTAAAGGGCCAGCGTCCATTAACAGGAAATGATGCAAAACAGGTACAGGGTATAAAGGGGGTTTATGTCCAAGGGGGCGGGGCCTGATCTTCGTGTTTCTTAAGCTAGGAGTCAGGTCTCCTGGTGTATATGTGTATATACTCACCTATCTCTCTTGTAGAGCCGTGCCTGCCTCGCCATCCGGTCCAGACCGAATCCCGAACCCCGAACGCAGTCCATCTGCCATCCTGACAGTCCGTACCATCTCGGATCCCTGCGGTGACCTGTCATCTCGCTCCAAAGGTTCCGGACCCCGCCTGACATCTTCTCGGCTTCCGAACCTGAGCTGCGTCACCCGGACTACCACCAGTGACTCCGTAGTCCCAGGGACTTCTCCGTTATACTCCTGTGCACGGACTGTTCTGCTGCCTATAGTGCTCCAGCTACCGGACCCCTTACCACCATCTAGGAGTTCGGCCCAGTGGATCCACCTCCTGGGTCTGCCCGTCCACCTGGCCCTGACAGTAAGATCAGGCCATGGATCCCGCTGCAGCACTAGCAGCCGTACAGGAGGAACTCCAACTCCAGCGAGAGACTCAGACCCGCATGCTGCAATTTATGTCTTCTGTGGACGCCCGCCTGAACACGCTACAAGCGGCAGTCACGGCTTCAGCATCCCGGGCCTCCACTAGTCAAGCCACGGCTCCAGCTCCCGTGGCGACTTCGTCAGATACTTCCAGACTTCGTTTGGCCTCACCACCCCGGTACGCCGGAGACCCCAAGACCTGCAGGGGATTCTTAAACCAATGCTCCCTCCATTTCACGCAGCTGCCACATTTGTTTGCCTCTGATCAAGCCAAGGTCGCCTTCATCATGTCCCATCTAGAGGGTGAGGCACTGGCGTGGATGAACCCCTTGTGGGAGAAGGGGGATCCTGTGACCACGAACATCCAGGACTTCCTGCAGGCATTCCGTGGCACCTTTGATGAGCCCGGACGCGCCTCCGCGTCTGCTTCGTCTCTTCTCCGGTTGCGTCAGGGGACTCTGACGGTGGGCCAATACGCAATCCGGTTTCGCACCTTGGCTTCGGAACTCGGGTGGAACAACGAGGCCTTAACCGCCGCCTTCTGGGAAGGACTCTCGGGGCGAATTAAAGATGAGCTGGCGGGTCGTGACGTACCGACCACCCTGGATGCCCTGATTACCCTAGCGACTCGAGTGGACATCCGCTTTCAGGAGCGATCCAAGGAAGTGTCCCATGAGAGACGTCCGGTACGGCATTCCTCTCCTCCGCAGAAGCCCTCCGTACTTCAGTCGTCAACAGCTGGGGCCCCCGTCCACGAGCCCATGCAGATCGACAGAGTGCGGCAGTCTGAACAACGTAGAGCTGAGCGGCTCGCCAAGGGCCTCTGCTTTTACTGCGGAGAGGACACACACCTGCTACGCTTCTGTCCTGAGAGGCCGGGAAACTCCAAAGCCTAGGGTTGGTAGGAGAGGCCACCCTAGGTGCTGGGACTCTCTCAGACCCGGTTACATGGACTGTGCAAGTGACAACGGGAGAGACGCGGTTCACGGCTGAGGCATACCTCGATTCCGGGGCAGCAGGCAATTTCATCCAGCAGGCCACGGTGGACAAGTACCAGGTGCCTGTTACTCCACTTGACAAGCCCCTCGTGATTGCCTCTGTGGATGGGAGACCCCTCTCTGACACCATCTCCTGGATCACCAAGCCGGTGGAACTGCGTATCGGTGCCCTGCACACCGAGAACATCGCTCTCTACGTCCTCCCACACATGTCCCATCAAATCCTGCTGGGACTTCCCTGGTTGCGGACACACGAACCATCAGTCAGCTGGGGCACTGGCGAAATCACCCGATGGGGCTCTTCGTGCCATGAGAAGTGCCTGAAGACCATACAACCCATCCGACGACCTCCGGTTCCAGAGAACCTACCGGGGCTGCCCTCGGCCTATTGGTCCTTTGCAGACGTCTTTGATAAAAAGGAATCCGAGGTACTTCCGCCACATCGTCCCTACGATTGTGCCATCAACCTGCTCCCTGGAACTACACCACCTCGAGGACGGATATATCCATTGTCTCCAGCCGAAACAAGGGCCATGTCTACTTACATCACAGAGAGCCTGGCAAGGGGATTCATCCGGAGATCCTCCTCTCCTGCTGGAGCAGGTTTCTTCTTTGTCAAGAAGAAAGAGGGCGACTTACGCCCATGCATAGACTACCGGGGTTTGAATCAAATCACCGTAAAAAACAAGTACCCTCTGCCGCTCATCCCTGAATTGTTTGACCGGCTTAGAGGAGCTCGTGTGTTCACCAAGCTGGATCTTCGGGGTGCTTACAATCTGGTCCGCATCCGCTCTGGGGACGAATGGAAGACCGCGTTCAACACTCGCGATGGGCACTATGAATACTGCGTGATGCCCTTCGGCCTGTGTAACGCCCCAGCCGTCTTTCAAGAACTGGTGAACGACGTCTTCCGGGACCTTCTTTACGTCTGTGTGGTAGTATATCTGGATGACATCCTTGTCTTCTCTCCGGACCTCCAGACCCACAGAGAGAACGTGCAGCTGGTTCTACAAAGACTGAGAGAGAATCGTCTGTACGCGAAGTATGAGAAGTGTGTCTTTGAGCAGTCTTCTCTCCCCTTCCTGGGGTACATCATCTCTGATACCGGACTGCAGATGGATCCAAAGAAGGTCTCCTCCATTCTCAACTGGCCTCCTCCTTCTGGACTAAAGGCAATCCAACGCTTCCTGGGATTCGCCAACTACTACCGCCAGTTCATCCCTCACTTCTCGGCTCTGACTGCTCCTCTCTCCGCTTTGACCAAGAAAGAGGCTAATCCAAAGGACTGGTCACCTGCGGCCGACGCCGCGTTTGGCTCGCTGAAGCGGGCATTTGCCTCCTCTCCTGTACTTCACCGTCCGGAGTTAAACCGCCAGTTCACCTTGGAGGTGGATGCCTCCTCCTCAGGAGCCGGAGCAGTGCTCATGCAGAAATCCTCCTCCGGGAAGATGGTGACTTGCGGATTCTTCTCCAAGAGCTTCTCAGCGCCTGAACGCAACTACACCATCGGTGACCGAGAGCTCTTGGCAGTCAAACTGGCTCTGGAGGAATGGCGCTACCTTCTGGAAGGAGCAGTGTACCCCGTTATCATTTACACGGACCACAAGAACCTGGAATACCTGCGGTCTGCTCAGCGACTGAACCCACGGCAAGCCAGGTGGTCCTTATTCTTTGCCAGGTTTGATTTCCAGCTCCATTTCCGACCCGCGGACAAGAATGTACGCGCTGATGCCTTGTCCAGGTCTTTCATGCCCATAGAGCAGGAGGAGGAGACTACCCAACCCATCATCTGTCCTAGCAAAATCATTCCAGTGGCTCCTGTCACCCTGGCCCAGATACCGCCCGGGAAGACCTATGTCTCTGAGACAGACAGGCAAAAAGTGTTACACTGGGGTCATGCCTCGAAAACAGCCGGTCATGCCGGTCAGAAGAGAACATGGGGTGCGATTGTACGCCATTACTGGTGGCCATCTCTTCGCACGGACGTCGCTGCTTTTGTCTCTGCCTGCTCCTCTTGTGCCAGGAACAAGACGCCCAAACACCTGCCATATGGCCGTCTTCTGCCTCTGCCGATACCTTCAGTTCCGTGGCAACACATAGCGATGGACTTTATTACAGACTTGCCATTGTCCTCCGGACACACAGTCATATGGGTCGTGGTGGATCGATTCTCTAAAATGGCTCATTTCGTCCCTATGGCTGGATTGCCCTCTGCTCAGGAACTCGCGGACACCTACATACATCACATCTTCCGCTTGCATGGCTTTCCATCTCACATCGTATCCGATAGAGGAACTCAGTTCACCTCCCGCTTCTGGAGGGCTCTCTGCAACCATCTGGGAGTGACTCTGGACTTTTCATCTGCATACCATCCTCAGTCTAATGGCCAAGTGGAGAGGGTCAATCAAATATTGACCTCTTTCTTACGTCACTATGTCAACGGCCATCACGACGACTGGTCCACGCTTCTTCCTTGGGCTGAATTCTCCCATAACCACCACATCAGTGAGTCGTCCTCCAGCTCTCCCTTCCATGTCATTTACGGACTTCAGCCCTCCGTCCCATTGCCTGTATCCCCTTCTTCGGATGTCCCTGCTGCTGATACTGTAGCCCGTGACTTTGCAACCATTTGGGACTCTGTCAAGGCGTCCCTTGGGCGTGCTTCCCTGCGGATGAAAAGACACGCAGACAAGAGACGTCTGGACCCTCCGTGTTTCTCTCCTGGAGATTTAGTCTGGCTTGCATCCAAGTACGTCCGATTGAAGATACCATCCTACAAGCTGGGTCCTCGCTACATCGGGCCGTTTAAAGTCCTCAACAAGATCAATGAGGTCTCCTACAAGCTACAGCTCCCGGCCACGATGAAGATACCCAACTCATTCCACGTCTCCCTGCTCAAGCCGGTTGTCCTGGGTACCTTCTCCGCTGCTGCCAGTTCGGCTCCTCCACCTATTGCCGATGACGACATCTATGCGGTAAGGGATATCGTGGCCATGAAGACCGTACGGGGTCGACAGTTCTTCCTGGTGGACTGGGCAGGGTATGGTCCTGAGGATAGGTCCTGGGAGCCCCGGGAGAATGTGGGTACTCCGCTGATCCGTGCCTTCCTGTCCCGGTTGCGGGGAGGGGGGCGTGGGGGGCGGGGGGTACTGTCACGCTCCCCGGGTCCCCTGTGCTGCCCTCCGGCTCACCTGTCACGCTCCCCGCTCTCCAGCACCCCTTGCCAGCGCGTCCCCAGCGTCCTGGTCCCCGCACCCGGCGTCCGTCGGCTTCACAGCCCCATCCTGGCCCTGCTGCTTCCTCCTCGCAGCTTCCTGCTCTGGCTTCTGGCACTCGGGCAGCGCGCATGCGCATTAGGGCGCGCGCGCGGTCATTGACCCTTTCTTAAAGGGCCAGCGTCCATTAACAGGAAATGATGCAAAACAGGTACAGGGTATAAAGGGGGTTTATGTCCAAGGGGGCGGGGCCTGATCTTCGTGTTTCTTAAGCTAGGAGTCAGGTCTCCTGGTGTATATGTGTATATACTCACCTATCTCTCTTGTAGAGCCGTGCCTGCCTCGCCATCCGGTCCAGACCGAATCCCGAACCCCGAACGCAGTCCATCTGCCATCCTGACAGTCCGTACCATCTCGGATCCCTGCGGTGACCTGTCATCTCGCTCCAAAGGTTCCGGACCCCGCCTGGCATCTTCTCGGCTTCCGAACCTGAGCTGCGTCACCCGGACTACCACCAGTGACTCCGTAGTCCCAGGGACTTCTCCGTTATACTCCTGTGCACGGACTGTTCTGCTGCCTATAGTGCTCCAGCTACCGGACCCCTTACCACCATCTAGGAGTTCGGCCCAGTGGATCCACCTCCTGGGTCTGCCCGTCCACCTGGCCCTGACAGCACGCTGATATAGTTAATGGTATCGCAGCTCCAGGTGGGCCCCCTCTGAGCACGGTGCCTGGGGCGGCCACACCCTCTGCCCCCCACTAGCTACGCTACTGGTGGTGCCCATAGATTGTGCTCAGCTCGTGCTTCTGCAAACCTGCACATCTAGGCGTGCTCCCCTCACTACAATAATGCCAAACATGTGAATGCTAACTGTGGTTTAGGCACATTGTGGGCCTCAGAAGAAAGGGGGGCATTTGGATTTAAGAGCGCAGATATTGCTGGATTTCGTTTTTGAGGGGGGAGCCATAGCATTTTTCCAGAGCCTTTGTACTACCACTAATGAGGAAGCCCCTAATATTTCCTTTAACCGATGATGGACCTGAGTGGGGATTTGTGTTTTTGTGAGTTTAGTTGAATGCTATTTGGTGGTGATTTTGGTACAGAACCTTTTTGATCAGTTCCCATTTATCCTGTGCTCTATGCTGAGCACTTACATCAGGGTTTCCATCTACATCTCAGAAATATGTTAAGGTAAACCCTGCAATGGATGCATTCACTAATGAGGCAGCAGAGTTACTCCGGACTCTGTTTGGCCTCTGTTCAGTGGTGTCGTCTTTTCAAAGGTGAACAAAACTGTTGATGATCGCACTTTTGTGCACATCTAAAATGAGGCATAAAAATATGGACACCACTGGACCACAGGCCAGACGTGAGGTCAAAGTGACTGCCTCCTGAACAAACTAAAGACAGTTATGTTAGGAAAGTTTCTTTATTGTAGAAAAATGCTCATACATTTCAAGACTTATTCTATAGCCGGCCCCCGAACTGTGATCATCCTGATAATTAAGGATTTTTCTTTATTTAATAGGATTTAAAATTTTCTATTTTCTATTTCTATTTGATGGTTATTTGTTATTTAGAAAAAAAAAATTCAATAAAAACTATGGAAACACAAAGCGACTCCCTCTGCCTCATTATAGTGAATTTTCCATTGGGAATTATCTTTTCAGAGATTTCAGGTATGTGCCCACGATTCGCACTCCACAGGAGACTGGAGCTGCCTGTGCCCACGATCAGCGTTTGGGGCACTGTGGACTTTCGCTCTGTTTTCCCAGCTGAGAATACTCTCGTCTCCGCAAGCATAAATTGACAGAATGGGAAGCCACTCTGCATGTCAGAATTCTATAAAGTCCAAATAGAGAGGAAAAAACTCACCATATGGATGTGTTCACATACCGCAACTGCATAAATGGAATACTGGTAAAACTCCTTCGGCCACAATCAGACAAAAATTTTCCAGTAGTTCCGTGAAGTAAAATGTTTCTTTATTCATATACTGTAAATTCATTAAAAAATATAGCGTCAGTAAGGGAACAAAGCCCTGTTGATGCGTTTCGACTGTGCGGTCTTAGTCGTAATGCGTCAACAGGGTTTTGTCCCTTTACTCGAAAAGTTATTCAATTTTTCTATGAGATTTCTATAAATCCATCCACTGTGCTTGTATTGTACAATGCAGCTTTTTGGAAGCAGCGAAAACATGCTGCATCCAAAACGCTGCTATTCCTGATCCTGGGCACGCAGCCTTACAGGTAATCACGATGCAAGTGTTGAGCATGGAGCACAGGATAAATATTAGCCACACCGTACTGCAATCGTTTAGAGGCAGAATGAACAAATAATAGCGGTTGAAAAATTAGCTTTATTTATTTATTTTTTTATGCCATTCACCGTGCGATATAAGTGATTTGGTAGCTGTAGGCTGCTTTCACACCTCCGGTTTCTGCAAAGCGGCACACTCCGGCACTTTGCAGGAAAATCGCAACCGTTTTTTTTTTGCTGCCGGTTGCGATTTTCCTGCATAGACTTTAATTAGTGCCGCATTGTGCCGCATGGCCTTGCGTTCCGTCCGTTTTTTGCCGTATGCGGCAGATTTTGCCGATGCGGCGGCCGGATGGAACGTTGCCTGGCACATTTTTTCGTGCGGCAAAAAAACCCGCATCGCGCCGCATTCGGCCGATGCGGCGCATTTTTCATTGCATGCCTATGGCGGCCGGATGCGGCAATAACCGCATCCGGCCGCCGCATGCGGTTTTTGCCACTGCGCATGCTCAGTAGCATGCCGCAAGCGGCAAAAACCGGACTGGCCGCAAAGGAAAAACTTATGCAAAGGATGCGGTGTGTTCACCACATCCGTTGCATAGCTTGCACAGCCGGATTGAGCCGCAGAGCTCAAGCCGGATGTGTGAAAGCAGCCTTATTCCTCAGGTCAGTACAATTACAGTGATAGTAGGTTTATATATTTTTTTTAGGTTTGGCTACTATCACACTAAAAACGCTTTTTACAAAATAAAGGTTTTTTCATCACTGACTTTTGAAAGCTACAGTTTTTATTTTTCTGCTGACAGTCATGTGAGGGCTTGTTTTTTGTGAATTAGAGTTTTTATTGGTACTATTTTGGGCCACACAATATTTTTTGATTGCTTTCTATTCCACTTTGTGAGGTAGAATCATGAAGAAACAGTAATTCAGGAATAGTTTTTTGTTTGTTTTTTACGTCATCCACCGTACCATAAAAGTGATAAGAAAGCTTTATTCTTTGGGTCAGTATAATTACAGCGATACCATATTTATGTAGTTTATTTATGTTTTACAGCTTTTACACCATAAAAACAATTTTATACAAAAAGCAACAGTTTTTGCATTGCCATATTCTAAGAGCTATATATTTTTTTATTTTTCAATGGAACTGTATGGTAGATTGTTTTTCGCGGGACAAGATGACATTTTCAAATGGTACCATTTCTATCCATATATGACTTTTTGATTGCATTTTATTCCACTTTTTTGTCAGCTGTATGATGAAAATACAGTTAGGTCCAGAAATATTTGGACAGTGACACAAGTTTTGTTATTTTAGCTGTTTACAAAAACATGTTCAGAAATACAATTATATATATAATATGGGCTGAAAGTGCACACTCCCAGCTGCAATATGAGAGTTTTCACATCCAAATCGGAGAAAGGGTTTAGGAATCATAGCTCTGTAATGCATAGCCTCCTCTTTTTCAAGGGACCAAAAGTAATTGGACAAGGGACTCTAAGGGCTGCAATTAACTCTGAAGGCGTCTCCCTCGTTAACCTGTAATCAATGAAGTAGTTAAAAGGTCTGGGGTTGATTACAGGTGTGTGGTTTTGCATTTGGAAGCTGTTGCTGTGACCAGACAACATGCGGTCTAAGGAACTCTCAATTGAGGTGAAGCAGAACATCCTGAGGCTGAAAAAAAAGAAAAAATCCATCAGAGATAGCAGACATGCTTGGAGTAGCAAAATCAACAGTCGGGTGCATTCTGAGAAAAAAGGAATTGACTGGTGAGCTTGGGAACTCAAAAAGGCCTGGGCGTCCACGGATGACAACAGTGGTGGATGATCGCCGCATACTTTCTTTGGTGAAAAAGAACCCGTTCACAACATCAACTGAAGTCCAGAACACTCTCTGTGAAGTAGGTGCATCTGTCTCTAAGTCAACAGTAAAGAGAAGACTCCATGAAAGTAAATACAAAGTCCATGACTCCATGAAAGTAAATACAAATCTAACATCTAGATGCTAACCATTCATCAATTCCAAAAATAGACAGGCCAGAGTTAAATTTGCTGAAAAACACCTCATGAAGCCAGCTCAGTTCTGGAAAAGTATTCTATGGACAGATGAGACCAAGATCAACCTGTACCAGAATGATGGGAAGAAAAAAGTTTGGAGAAGAAAGGGAACGGCACATGATCCAAGGCACACCACATCCTCTGTAAAACATGGTGGAGGCAACGTGATGGCATGGGCATGCATGGCTTTCAATGGCACTGGGTCACTTGTGTTTATTGATGACATAACAGCAGACAAGAGTAGCCGGATGAATTCTGAAGTGTACCGGGATATACTTTCAGCCCAGATTCAGCCAAATGCCGCAAAGTTGATCGGACGGTGCTTCATAGTACATATGGACAATGACCCCAAGCATACAGCCAAAGCTACCCAGGAGTTCATGAGTGCAAAAAAGTGGAACATTCTGCAATGGCCAAGTCAATCACCAGATCTTAACCCAATTGAGCATGCATTTCACTTGCTCAAATCCAGACTTAAGACGGAAAGACCCACAAACAAGCAAGACCTTAAGACTGCGGCTGTAAAGGCCTGGCAAAGCATGAAGAAGGAGGAAACCCAGCGTTTGGTGATGTCCATGGGTTCCAGACTTAAGGCAGTGATTGCTTCCAAAGGATTCGCAACAAAATATTGAAAATAAAAATTTTTTTTTGGGTTTGGTTTATTTGTCCAATTACTTTTGACCTCCTAAAATGTGGAGTGTTTGTAAAGAAATGTGTACAATTCCTACAATTTCTATCAGATATTTTTGTTCAAACCTTCAAATTAAACGTTACAATCTGCACTTGAATTCTGTTGTAGAGGTTTCATTTCAAATCCAATGTGGTGGCATGCACAGCCCAACTCGCGGAAATTGTGTCACTGTCCAAATATTTCTGGACCTAACTGTACATAGTTTTTGCAATGCTTTTTATTTATTTTTTTATTGTTCACTGAAGGTGTTAACTATTGTGACAGTTTTATAGATTGGGTTGCTACGGAAGCGGCAATACCAAATGTGTCTTTTTTTGTTTGTTTTTTTACATACACTTACATATTTATTAGAATATTAGTTTTATTCTTTATATTCAGATCTTTTTAAAAAATATTTTTACTAATTTTTAAAACTTTTTTTAACTTTTTTATTTAGTCCCTTTATGGGACACTAGGTTTCAGTGCTCTGATCACTGATATAATACACTGCAGTGTTTGATCACTGCAGTGGATTATAACTGTCAGAGCTACAGCAGCAGCACTGACACTTAACCTCAAACTCCATGCATCCGGCATGGTCTGTGAGGCGATCCATAGTTCAGTAACCCTGGTTACGACCCTGGGTGGCAGCGATCTGGTCTTTGTGATCGCATTACAGCGATCCGATCGCCAGGGAGAGGTAAGCGATCCCTCTCATTGCCTCTTCAATGCTGTGATTACATTGATTGCAGCATTTAGGAGGTTAAACTGCCGGGAGCGACACGGCGACCCCCACGATCACCATGACATAACTGTACGTTGGGAACGCACCAACATCTATGACATACAGTTACGTCAAGGGTCGTGAAGGGGTTAACCACCATTTTAGGATGATTCTGGATAGTGAGAGCATGTCAGAGCTCACAGTTCACAGTTCACAGTTCAGCAATAGAGATAGGAAGACAGAAACCTAAAGCATTGGACAAATACTCCAGACAGTAACATGTTGTGCAACCAAGTGTAGCAGTTTAGAATATGAATATAGCAGATAGCAAATCTGTACATTATGCAGAGATTCAATTGATAGGATAAAGGAAGATGGGGGAGCAACTTGATAAACCAAAACGTTGCCACATACGTTAATGACAGTCCACTTTCTTCTTTGCACAATTTATTGGAATGCCGCCTCTCTTTATTTTTCTTACATTATTATATACAAATTGGATTTTTATGCACCCAAAATCATTACTGTTTGTTGCTGTTGCATCATTTGTAATATAATCACACGTATAGAAAGCAAAATGTGGCAGTAGGCCGCAGTATAGGTGTTGTGTGTACGGTTGTCAAATTGGGCTAGCTGAAGAAGTGTGCAAAAACAGACATGCACTGTTAAATGTCTACGTTCTTTTCTATATTATTTCAACAAAATGTAACCTGCTCCCCAAAATGTCAAATTAAAAAATGCTAGTGAGGTAACCCAACAAAAATCCAGCACCTACAAGAGGTGTGGCATACACGCATGAAAAAAAGAAGTGCACAAAAAAAGTTTGTAACTATTGATGGGAGAACTCGCAAACATCCAGAATCGGCGGCACTAACCGGATTTAAAAAAAAAAAGTAAATTAGTTTCCGGCCTGGAATTGATTCGGATATCTGGCTGGATGCCTGTCCCCATATAGGTCTATGGATATCAGAATCCGGCGCTTAAAAATGGTGGTACAAGGGATTGGGGGAATGGAGCAAGCGCACTATACTTACCGAGTCTCCGGCGATCCATTAGATGCGACAATCCCATAACTTTACACGGCTCTTCCCTGCCCTGGCGAGGTGGCAATCAGGGTAATAAGTGGTAATGACAGCTCACAGCTGCCACTAAGCCCTATAATTATTAGTGGGAGGTGTTTATGAGACCCCCCCGCATTACTAATCTGTAAGTGAAAGGAATAAACACAAACGCCCAAAAAATCCTTTATTTGACATAAAATACAAAAAACACCCTTTTTCACCAATTTATTAACCCCATGAGGGCAATCCACACAAGGTCCCAGCACTGCCACATCTGAAGTCCCAGCTTGCGGCTTTAGAACAATGACCTCCCGCTGTGGGCTTCAGGCAAAGACTGAGCCCCGTGATGAGCGGTGACATCACTCAGGTTAGTTGGGGTCCCAGCTGGAGGTTCCCACAGCGCTCCACCTGTGATCGCAGGCATAGGCATAGTGAGAAGTGGCAGACTCTGCAGTGTGAACAGCGTCAGATGCCACCATGACACTCAGCGAGTTTAGAGCCAAAAACCGTGTAACACCTTCTGTGGCTAATGCAATGTTTTGCAATGTCTATAGTTGTGGTAGGCAGTTTTTTGGCAATTTGCATGAGATAAATGGCAATGCGCAGGGATAAAGTTTGACACAAATTTGATTCACATTGAATTGATTATCCCTAGTGAACGTTATAGAGTCCTATAAAAAGGGGAACAGTTAAAGCATCTCGTATACAAGGAACAGTGGATATTTCCTGCATACTGGGGACATGATAACGAGTCCAGTATACAATATAAAAGATGATGCCCCCAGAAAAAGCTGAGCGAGACGCACGTCGGGGTAGAGGGACTAGCTGTCATGGCCTGTGTCAATGAGTATGCTCTTAGATAGGTACACCTGTTTCTATTTATAGTTGAAATTGTTTAAGCAGTGAGCAACATTAGAGTTAAGTTGGACATGCTATATATTGGTGTTTTGTTTAGTCATAGGTATGCAATTTACTAGCACATATGCCTATATTGGTTGTTTTGCTGCCCATTAATTATTATGTAATTGATATTACTCTGGACATTTCATTTTTTCATAGCTATTTGTACTGAACATTAATTGGTGGAGTCTGCAATTTAATAATCTTGCATGCATATAAACAGCATTGTACTGGAGTATTATCTCCTAATTATACAATCTGTTGTCAGTTCTTTTTCACTGTAATCTATTGACAGATTTTTAGTCCCTCTTTGTTGATGGTCTTTGTTTTTTATTAATTAAAAATAATTTTAATGAGATTTAATAAAGATAACTATTTTTCTTACCTCCTTTTCTTAACCCTTGGTCTTCACAACTAGAGGTTTTTTTGTGTTCATTATAAAAGATGAGAACTATATACGAATACAGAGTACATAGTGTATATACCTATGTATAAAGCAGAGTCTGAAACATCTTGTACATTGGAGAATTCTTTCTGACGTGTGTTCTGTTCATCTAAGTGACTGTCACTGTGCTGTACGGTGTACGGTGTACGGTGGTCATGTCGTTATAGTATATCTTGTAGTGTAATGCATGTTATGCTACTGGTTTTATTTTTGGAGAGGACAAATTTAGTTTACGTCTTAACAACTAGGCTTGCTTCGGCTTTACAGCAGTTAATGACCAAGTCATTTTTTTCAACCTCACTTTAAAAGAGCTATACCTTTTTTAATTTCCCATCGTTGAAAGCCCATTTTTAGCATTTTCAATAACGCCAATATGAAGCAAATATGACTTAATATTTGATTTTACATTATTTTTATATTCGTTATCTTGGGGTACACGTGACTAGAGTTGAGCGCGGTTCGCGGTTCGAGGTTCTCCAGTTCGAGGCTCGAGTGATTTTGGGGGCTGTTCTAGATCGAACTATAACTCGAGCTTTTTGCAAAAGCTCGATAGTTCTAGATACGTTCGAGAACGGTTCTAGCAGCAAAAAAAACAGCTAATTCATAGCTGGCTTTCCGCTGTAATAGTGTAAGTCACTCTGTGACTCACACTATTATGACATTTCAGTGTATAGTGTGCGGGAACAGCGCATTCAGATCACTGCTGTTTGGATGATCGCCATTTTTTTTTTTTTTCCTTGTCTTCCTTCCCTAAGCGCGCGCGTGTAGTGGGGAGGGCCAGTATGTCAGCCAATACCAGACACACACACAGCTAAGTGGACTTTTAGCCAGAGAAGCAACGGCATGTGTGATAGGATGTCCATGTCACATGTCCCTGCATTATAAAAACGGACATTTTCCTCCAGCACGCCATTATCTGCCTTCTGCGTCCTTGGTGTCAGACATCACTGGTGCAGCTCCGTCCTGAGTCCTATCGCCTATACTGCTGTATGCGCTCCATACACAGCGCTGGACAGCTTAGGGATAGCACTTTCTATCAGTCCTTTTAAGGGCTCATACCGGCAGGGTCAGAGCCATAGGTGACAGGTCCTGAAAACAGAGTTTAACAGCTACACAAGATGACAGCGTCTGTGTAGCTAAGGTCAGGGATTTCCTCGCTGCATTTCCCCATTAGGAGGGATAGAAAGGCAGGCTTCCATTCCTCTACTCAGAGACCCACAACCCTGCCACTGTACCCTCCTGTCCTTTGCACACTCCAACTCATTGTTACTAAGCCATTATACTAGCAAACACTGAGTGAACTTAGTGGTATCCTTAACGTGGCTGTTGGACTGCTGTATTGCCCCAGTAGTGCACAGATATTTGCAGCACGTCTGCCTGCATTGCACACTCAAACTCATTGTAGCTAAGCCATTATACTAGCAAACACTGATTGAACCTAGTGGCATCCTAAACGTGGCTATTGGACTTCTGTATAGTCCCACTAGTGCAAAGATATTTGCAGCACCTCTGCCTGCATTGCACACTCCAACTCATTGTTACTAAGCCATTATACTAGCAAACACTGATTGTACCTAGTGTCATCCTAAACGTGGCTATTGGACTTCTGTATAGTCCCACTAGTGCAAAGATATTTGCAGCACCTCTACCTGCATTGCACACTCAAACTCATTGTAGCTAAGCCATTATACTAGCAAACACTGAGTGTACCTAGTGTCATCCTAAACGTGGGTATTGGACTTCTGTATAGTCCCACGAGTGCAAAGATATTTGCAGCACCTCTGCCTGCATTGCACACTCCAACTCATTGTTACTAAGCCATTATACTAGCAAACACTGAGTGTACCTAGTGTCATCCTAAACGTGACTATTGGACTTCTGTATAGTCCCACTAGTGCAAAGATATTTGCAGCACGTCTGCCTGTATTGCACACTCAAACTCATTGTAGCTAAGCCATTATACTAGCAAACACTGAGTGTACCTAGTGTCATCCTAAACGTGGCTATTGGACTTATGTATAGTCCCACTAGTGCAAAGATATTTGCAGCACGTCTGCCTGCATTGCACACTCAAATTCATTGTAGCTAAGCCATTATACTAGCAAACACTGAGTGAACTTAGTGGCATCCTAAACGTGGCTGTTGGACTTCTGTATCGTCCCACTAGTGCAAAGATATTTGCAGCACCTCTGCCTGCATTGCACACTCCAACTCATTGTTACTAAGCCATTATACTAGCAAACACTGAGTGTACCTAGTGTCATCCTAAACGTGGCTATTGGACTTCTGTATAGTCCCACTAGTGCAAAGATATTTGCAGCACCTCTACCTGCATTGCACACTCAAACTCATTGTTACTAAGCCATTATACTAGCAAACACTGCTGCCAGTTTAAGGGCCGTAGTTGCATTGTCAGTGATAATTATTGTTGTTTATTCTCCTGTTAATAAAGATAGACCACCGCTGCAATCTACACCACCTCTCAATTTTTACTACCACATTTTAAGTGCACAATCTTGTCGCAATCAAAATGAGTGGCAAAATGGCAGATGCTGGTTTAAAGGGTAAGAGGCGTGTTGGAAAAGGAAAAAAAGGGTTTGTCCGTGGGGAAGGTGGCAAAGCTCCATTAACATCTGCTGAAGATAGACCATCTACCAGCAAAAGTAAGATGTCTACTACTTACCGTGGACAATCCGATGTGCTCCCTTTTTTACGGACACGAACAACTGGAACAAAGGTAGATGATGGCCAAAAAAGGAAAATGCTTGAATGGATCTCAAGTGGTCCAACAAGTGCCCTCTCCGCCACCTCAACTACCACATCCAAAAAACACCAGTCCTCTGAGTTGTCATCCCAATCAAACTTGCTTTCTCCCAGCTCTGAAGTCTCCATCCGCCCTGCACAGTATGGTGGAACTGAGATGGCTGAGTCTGCAGAGCTGTTCAGTCACACTATAGCCTGGGAATCAGAGGTCTGCTCCCAAGCTACAGTGAGTACAGAACAGGAAATGGTCTGCAGTGATGCCCAGAACCTTTGTGACTCTGATTCAGGCCGTGAGGACCAAGTTTCTGAGCATAATGTTGACCCTTTTTCACAAACTGTAACACCTGTTGTTATAGACAATGAGGAACATACTGATGACGATGAGACGCAGATACCAGATTGGGATGACAACTTAAATATTCGGTCAGGGCAAGAAGAGGCTCGGTCTGAGGGTGAGGGGAGTGCAAACACAACAATTGATGAGGAAGTTCTAGATCCCACCTACTGTCAACCCACAGTCAGGCACTCGAGGAGGTCAACAGAGGTGGTGGAGGAGGATGCAACTGATGACGAAGTTACCTTGCTCCTTCCTGGACAGAGTCGGAGTACTGAGATACAAAAGTTCAAAAAACCCATCTTACTGGATACCTTATGACTCCAACAACAACTTCAGAATGTGAGAAACTTGAGTCAGTATCAATTTATACATCTTTTCTTTTATTAAATTGTTAATACATACAAAAATATTCCTTGAAAAATTTTTTTTACACAAACAGTTAAAATATTGCACTCAGTATTATAGCAATTAAATCCCAGTCAAAAAACAAGGCCAGTCCATGGGGTCCAAAAATCAAGCTAATTAAGCGTCAATGCACATGGGTAAATACAGGGGAACAGTTATATATATATATATATAGTATGTAACAAGGAAGTTACCGTCTATGTAAAAAGTTTCACAAATCCAACAGGAGATACACAAAATGACCACAGTAAAGTCATTAAAGTTTTATTTACTATAATTTTTGAACTGCTTACATCAGCATTCAAATATCCACAACTCCGGTGGATTTAATAAATATAAAGCGGATCCCTTGATATCCTTTTCTCACTGTAATTGCGTCCTGAAAAGCGACCGCCATGCAACCTGTACTCCGCCACTCTATAACTAATGTGGCAAAAGAGTCTCAATATAACCAATGTGACAGATCCTTAGTGCATGCAGTCACCCGTCAGGTCACAACCTCCCCAGGTTTTTTTATAAAGCCATTATAGTGCCCATATGCGTATGACCCACAAGTAGATGAAGTTAAATCAATTTAATATTTAGCCATAGTAGAAGTGAACCACCTGGACGGCTCCCCGACACGTGTTTCGCAAACTCGCTTCTTCAAGGGGGCGTGGTTTTAGGGCGTCCCCACCATGTCTTAAATGCGGTTCCGTTCCATGCCATGTGACATCCTCCAAGCAATCTCGTATGTATATCGTAGGTTCACGGTAATCAGCATATTGCTGTATCTATTTGATTAGCCGGAGGAGGTCACATGGCTAAGAGGCTGTTGCTCATGCGTATTGGTGCGTGGAAGTGCTGGATTTCGCCAACCACGCCAACCGGAGCATGCGCAGGAGGGAATCAATGTTACCAACCCACTCCATGGTCCGGGGGCGCGGCTTACACGGTAATTCCCTGCTTACGATATTATAAATAATCCTCCTTTGCATATGCGTGGGGGACACATCCCAAGTGTAACTTACGTACCTCAAGTGTACGGCACAGCAGCAGGCGCCTCGCCTAAATTAATTATACTGAGTTTATACAATATCTTACAGATAAGGACAATGGGGGAGAGAGGGGGGGTTTTCTTGGGGAGAGAGGAAAGGGGAGGGGGGGGAAAGGTATCCAATTGTATATTGTATATATTGTATTTGATATTGTATAAACTCAGTATAATTAATTTAATAGGAATTTTACATTATATATTTTGAGGTATAAGTGATATATAAAAAAACTGTTTGGATGCGGTTAGCGTTCGGTGACTGCAATATGCGTGCTTATACATATGTGTTTTGGGTGACGGATCCAATTGTGTTTCTTTCGGCTCCTCTCCTTTTGGGGTGTGCGGTGTGGCAGCAAGGCGCCTGCTGCTGTGCCGTACACGGCCGACACTTGAGGTACGTAAGTTACACTTGGGATGTGTCCCCCACGCATATGCAAAGGAGGATTATTTATAATATCGTAAGCAGGGATTACCGTGTAAGCCGCGCCCCCGGACCATGGAGTGGGTTGGTAACATTGATTCCCTCCTACGCATGCTCCGGTTGGCGAAATCCAGCACTTCCACGCACCAATACGCATGAGCAACAGCCTCTTAGCCATGTGACCTCCTCCGGCTAATCAAATAGATACAGCAATATGCTGATTACCGTGCACCTACGATATACGTACGGAATTGCTTGGAGGATGTCACATGGCATGGAACGGAACCGCATTTAAGACATGGTGGGGACGCCCTAAAACCACGCCCCCTTGAAGAAGCGAGTTTGCGAAACACGTGTCGGGGAGCCGTCCAGGTGGTTCACTTCTACTATGGCTAAATATTAAATTGATTTAACTTCATCTACTTGTGGGTCATACGCATATGGGCACTATAATGGCTTTATAAAAAAACCTGGGGAGGTTGTGACCTGACGGGTGACTGCATGCACTAAGGATCTGTCACATTGGTTATATTGAGACTCTTTTGCCACATTAGTTATAGAGTGGCGGAGTACAGGTTGCATGGCGGTCGCTTTTCAGGACGCAATTACAGTGAGAACAGGATATCAAGGGATCCGCTTTATATTTATTAAATCCACCGGAGTTGTGGATATTTGAATGCTGATGTAAGCAGTTCAAAAATTATAGTAAATAAAACTTTAATGACTTTACTGTGGTCATTTTGTGTATCTCCTGTTGGATTTGTGAAACTTTTTATTTACATAGACGGTAACTTCCTTGTTACATACTATATACAGTTAGGTCCAGAAATATTTGGACAGTGACACAAGTTTTGTTATTTTAGCTGTTTACAAAAACATGTTCAGAAATACAATTATATATATAATATGGGCTGAAAGTGCACACTCCCAGCTGCAATATGAGAGTTGTCACATCCAAATCGGAGAAAGGGTTTAGGAATCATAGCTCTGTAATGCATAGCCTCCTCTTTTTCAAGGGACCAAAAGTAATTGGACAAGGGACTCTAAGGGCTGCAATTAACTCTGAAGGCGTCTCCCTCGTTAACCTGTAATCAATGAAGTAGTTAAAAGGTCTGGGGTTGATTACAGGTGTGTGGTTTTGCATTTGGAAGCTGTTGCTGTGACCAGACAACATGCGGTCTAAGGAACTCTCAATTGAGGTGAAGCAGAACATCCTGAGGCTGAAAAAAAAGAAAAAATCCATCAAAGAGATAGCAGACATGCTTGGAGTAGCAAAATCAACAGTCGGGTACATTCTGAGAAAAAAGGAATTGACTGGTGAGCTTGGGAACTCAAAAAGGCCTGGGCGTCCACGGATGACAACAGTGGTGGATGATCGCCGCATACTTTCTTTGGTGAAGAAGAACCCGTTCACAACATCAACTGAAGTCCAGAACACTCTCAGTGAAGTAGGTGTATCTGTCTCTAAGTCAACAGTAAAGAGAAGACTCCATGAAAGTAAATACAAAGGGTTCACATCTAGATGCAAACCATTCATCAATTCCAAAAATAGACAGGCCAGAGTTAAATTTGCTGAAAAACACCTCATGAAGCCAGCTCAGTTCTGGAAAAGTATTCTATGGACAGATGAGACCACGATCAACCTGTACCAGAATGATGGGAAGAAAAAAGTTTGGAGAAGAAAGGGAACGGCACATGATCCAAGGCACACCACATCCTCTGTAAAACATGGTGGAGGCAACGTGATGGCATGGGCATGCATGGCTTTCAATGGCACTGGATCACTTGTGTTTATTGATGACATAACAGCAGACAAGAGTAGCCGGATGAATTCTGAAGTGTACCGGGATATACTTTCAGCCCAGATTCAGCCAAATGCCGCAAAGTTGATCGGACGGCGCTTCATAATACAGATGGACAATGACCCCAAGCATACAGCCAAAGCTACCCAGGAGTTCATGAGTGCAAAACAGTGGAACATTCTGCAATGGCCAAGTCAATCACCAGATCTTAACCCAATTGAGCATGCATTTCACTTGCTCAAATCCAGACTTAAGACGGAAAGACCCACAAACAAGCAAGACCTGAAGGCTGCGGCTGTAAAGGCCTGGCAAAGCATTAAGAAGGAGGAAACCCAGCGTTTGGTGATGTCCATGGGTTCCAGACTTAAGGCAGTGATTGCCTCCAAAGGATTCGCAACAAAATATTGAAAATAAAAATTTTTTTTTGGGGTTTGGTTTATTTGTCCAATTACTTTTGACCTCCTAAAATGTGGAGTGTTTGTAAAGAAATGTGTATAATTCCCACAATTTCTATCAGATATTTTTGTTCAAACCTTCAAATTAAACGTTACAATCTGCACTTGAATTCTGTTGTAGAGATTTCATTTCAAATCCAATGTGGTGGCATGCAGAGCCCAACTCGCGAAAATTGTGTCACTGTCCAAATATTTCTGGACCTAACTGTATATATAACTGTTCCCCTGTATTTACCCATGCGCATTGACGCTTAATTAGCTTGATTTTTGGACCCCATGGACTGGCCTTGTTTTTTGACTGGGATTTAATTGCTATAATACTGAATGCAATATTTTAACTGTTTGTGTAAAAAAAATTTTTCAAGGAATATTTTTGTATGTATTAACAATTTAAGAAAAGAAAAGATGTATAAATTGATACTGACTCAAGTTTCTCACATTCTGAAGAGTCGGAGTACTTGTAGCACGTCTACAACTGCATCCTCAGCCACCACTCTGCCTCTGAGCACTAGTCGGGGTTGATCAACAGGTCGCATGCCCTCTAAGCCTTGCCTAGCCTGGTCCTTTTTTGACATAGCAAAAGATCGCCCAAATTATGTGATCTGTAAAATTTGTCATGGTTCTCTTAGTAGAGGTCAAAACCTCAGCAGTTTGACAACTTCTTCCGTGAATCGTCACATGAATAAATATCATATGTCCCGGTGGGAAGCTCACCGTGCTGCAATGCGGCCTAGCGGAGCGAGCCATCCACCGCCTGCCCCTTCCAGTGCATCCGCGCGCTCTTCTTGTTCTAGGACTGTGGGGACAGCTGTCACACCTGGTTTTCCACGCACAACTTCCACCACTGTAACCGCAACAGGCAGTTTGCTTGTTAGGTCGTCAGTTGGTTTGGAAGCGGAAACAAGTGCGTGTGTACAGCTCTCTCAGACATCAATAGCACCAACGTTGGATGAAGGCGACATCATGTGTACGCCTGCACTTTCCTCACAAAGCTGTATTTTTCCAGGGACACCCTACTCAACACCGTCTACACACAGCAGCCAGATCTCTGTCCCTCAGATGTGGACAAATAAAAGGCCATTTCCTGCGACCCATGACAAAGCTAAGAGGTTGACTTTATCCCTCTGTAAGTTCTTGGCTACCGAAATGCTGCCTTTCCGCCTGGTGGACACACAGGATTTTAGAGACCTTATGTCTGTCGCTGTGCCCCAGTACCAGATGCCCAGTCGCCACTACTTCTCTAAGAAAGGTGTGCCCGCGCTACACCAGCATGTTGCACACAACATCACCGTTTCCTTGAGAAACTCTGTGTGTCAACGGGTGCATTTCACCACCGATACTTGGACCAGTAAGCATGGACAGGGACGTTACATGTCGCTGACTGGGCACTGGGTAACTATGGTGATAGATGGTGAAGGGTCTGCTGCACAAGTCTTGCCGTCCCCACGACTTGTGTGTCAATCCTCTGTCTGTCCAAGTTCCGCCACTGCTTCTGCCTCCTCCACCTCATCTGGGTCCTCCAACTCCTCCCCAAGCCTGCCTGGTCAGGCCACCAGCGTTCTCACTGCGCAGAAGGAATCACGCACCCCTCATTACTATGCTGGCAGCAGAGCGCAACGACATCAGGCGGTCTTTAGCTTGACATGTCTTGGGAATAAGAGTCACACAGCTGAGGAGTTGTGGTCAGCTCTGCGGTCCGAGTTTAATAAATGGTTGTCTCCACTCAACCTGCAGCCTGGTAAGGCCGTGTGCGACAATGCTGCAAACCTGGGTGCGGCCCTTCGCCTGGGCAAGGTGACACACGTGCCTTGTATGGCTCACGTGTTGAACCTTGTTGTCCAGCAATTCTTAACACACTATCCCGGCCTAGATGGCCTTCTGACCAGGGCACGAAAACTGTCTGCTCACTTCCGCCGTTCAACCGCCGCAGCTGAGCGACTTGCATCGCTCCAGAAGTCTTTCAGCCTGCCGGTTCATCGCCTGAAATGCGATGTGCCGACACGCTGGAATTCGACTCTCCACATGTTACAGCGACTGTGGCAGCACCGTCGAGCCCTGGTGCAATACGTCATGACGTATAACCTGGGCCAACGAGATGCAGAGGTGGGGCAGATCACCCTGATGGAGTGGTCTCAGATCAAGGACCTATGCACCCTTCTGCAGAGTTTCGACATGGCGACGAATATGTTTAGCGCTGACAATGCCATTATCAGCATGACAATTCCAGTCATTTACATGCTGGAGCACACGCTAAACACTATTCGGAGTCAGGGGTTGGGACAACAGGAAGGGGAGGAACTACAGGAGGATTCATATGCGCAAGACACAACAACATCACCAAGGTCCAGACGTTCATCATCACCAAGGCGGCAGGCATGGGACCATGGGGGACAGGGATCAACAAGGGCGCATGGTAGCAGGCGAGATGTTGAGGAAGGTGCAGGAGAACATGAAGAAATGGAGGACGAACTGTCCATGGACATGGAAGACTCAGCGGATGAGGGAGACCTTGGTCAAATTTCAGTTGAAAGAGGTTGGGGGGGAGATGTCAGAGGAAGAAAGAACGGTTAGCACCTCTATGCCACAAACACAGCGTGGACTTGGTCCGCATGGCCGCGCAAGACACATGAGCGCCTTCTTGCTGCACTACCTCCAACATGACCCTCGTATTGTCAAAATTAGAAGTGATGATGACTACTGGCTTGCCACACTATTAGATCCCCGGTACAAGTCCAAATTTTGTGACATAATTCCAGCCATAGAAAGGGACGCACGTATGCAGGAGTATCAGCAGAAGCTGTTACTCGATCTTAGCTCGGCTTTTCCACCAAACAACCGTGCAGGTGCAGGGAGTGAAACTCCCAGGAGTATCTCCAAATGAACATCGATGCCATGACTTTGCAAATGGAGCCTTGCTCATTTTGGGCTTCAAATCTTGAAAAATGGCCAGAGCTCTCAACTTACGCCTTGGAGATTTTGTCGTGTCCAGCTGCCAGCGTTGTCTCTGAACGTGTCTTCAGTGCTGCTGGGTGTGTGCTGACAGATAAGCGCACACGTCTGTCCAGTGACAATGTGGACAGACTGACGTTCATCAAAATGAACAAGTCATGGATCCATAAGGAATTTACTACCCCTGTGTCATCCTGGGGAGAGTAAATGCTTGTGGATTTGGAATGTGCTTGATGCAAATCAAAACATCCTGTTTGCAACTAGGGCACAAGTGCTGCCACTGATGTGGTGTCTGTGTGGCCCAATTTTTGGAAAAAAGGGAGACTCCACTTGGAGTAACCCTTGCCTGCTGTGTTTTTTAAAAATGATCCAAGATGAACAGAGCTGGGATCAGGAAAGACTTTGCTACCTACCCCGGTGTCATCCTGGGGACGGTTAATTATGGCGTATTTTTGAATGTGCTTGATAAAAATCTAGCTGTGAATGGTACAACTGGGGCACAAGTGCTGCCACTGAAGGGGTGGGTGTATGTGGGGCCCAATTTTTGGAAAAAAAGGGAGACTCCGCTTGGAGTAACCCTTGATTGCTGTGTTTTTTTAAAAATGATCCAAGATGAACAGAGCTGGGATCAGGAAAGACTTTGCTACCTACCCCGGTGTCATCCTGGGGACGGTTAATTATGGCGTATTTTTGAATGTGCTTGATGCAAATTTAGCTGTGAAGTGTACAAATGGGGCACAACTGCTGCCACTGAAGGGGTGGGTGTGTGTGTGGCCCAATTTTTGGAAAAAAAGGGAGACTCCGCTTGGAGTCACCTTGCGGTGTTTTACATGATTTTAGAAGGACGTGCCATGCCTATATCTGTGTGTCCTCCTCTTTTTCCTTGTCTTTTATTTTCGCATGAGTATATGTCCTTGTCACTTTCCCATGCGTTTGTGTTGTGTTGTGAGTTGTTTGTCACCTTTTGGACACCTTTGAGGGTGTTTTCTAGGTGTTTTTATGTGTTTGTGAATGCCTGCCATTGTTTCCTATGCGGTTCGAGTTCGGTTCGTCGAACGTTCGACGAACGGAACTCGAACGGGACCTCCGTTCGGCGAACCGACCTCGAGCCGAACCGGGACCGGTTCGCTCATCTCTACACGTGACATCAGTTCTTCATTTTTGAAAGAGAATGACAAACATTTTCAACCCTCACACAGCCTTTCGTTGAGAGACGCTTCTATGGAAATGTGATGTGCAAAGCAGAGCACCCTTTAAATACCGAGAACTGAAAAAAATGAAGTGTTTGCCTTTGACGTGGCTCCTATGCTCTAGTCTTCATCACCTCTTTATCTGCACAGATGTTCTCTGAACACTACATTGTAGATGGCTAAAGTGATTGTGACATCATGCAGTGAGGTCATAATAAATCACTTTACTTGAGAAGAACTTGCTCCATCATGTGTTCTGCTGGATAACCTGATATCAAGTAAGAACAAAGTAAAAAGTGTAAATTGGTTAAAAGCACTGGACATCACAAGTCGCATATCAGCATCTTGTAGTTGACCTGTGTCAGAAGCAAATTGGGGTCCATATCAAACAATTATATTTTAGCCACGTCTCTGTCGCGGGCGGGGAGGAGGGTGTCAGCACACCGCGCTCACCCCTTCTGCTCGGGTCCGGCAGCTGCTCCTGGTGGCTCGAGCTGTGGGCCGGATCCCGGGGTTTCTCGAGCGACACTCCTCGCCCGTGAGTGAAAGGGGGTTTGTTGGGTGTGGGGATTGTTATAGTTCGTGACGCCACCCACGGTTGTGGTGATTGCACCACCGCTGCTCAGTGTGGGGGTCCCGGGGATGGTGATGCGGAGCAGCCAGGTGTTGTGTTGCCCCTCCGTGGGTAGGGGTTGGTGATCCCGGGGCCCGGTGATGAGATGTGAAGTGTAGGGCCTGGAGGGCGCAGGGACGCGGGGGCAGCGCTGTGCCTTGCGGCACTGTGGTACTCACTCAGCCTGACACACGGACACAGTCTGTACGGTAAACCAACGGCTGGTAGGACGGTCCCACAGACGGCTGCACCTGCACTCCCGGTAGGTGACGGTGATGTCCCTCTTCCTTGCACCTGTGTTGACTGATGGTAGCGGTGGATTCCCTCCGGTTACCCGCTCCCCGGCTGCAATCTGGGCCGGAGGAGCTCTACACTTTGCCCGCAGGCGCTGGCCCTGGGGAAACTGGTGCCCTGGCGGTGGCGGTGTCTCCCCGGTAATGGTCAGGCTGTTGCCGTCAATCGGGACTTGGTTGTTGGGGGATCTGCGTCCCCGTCACTGACGGATTCGGCAAATTTGGCGACTCCTAGCCTTGCCGGGGTCCGAGAGGCCCCTGCCCTGGTGCTGACTGTTCTTCGGAACACTGCTCCAGACCACCGGGCACACAGCCAACGGGGTCCTTCCAGGAACTTCCAAACGGTCCCCCTCCAGACAGTCACCACCGTTGCTGACCTTGCTGTTCTGGCCCTCACAAAGCTGGGCTCTCAGGCTTTCTTTCCTTCTGTCACTTTACTGGCTTCTCTCCTTTACACTTCTCTACTTTCACCACTTTCACTTCTCTGTTTACTCTAGCCCTCAGCTAGACTTCACTCTTCCCCTGCCCGGGGCTATCTGCCTGGTTTCTTCCTGCCTCCAGTGTTGTGAGCTCCTCGATGGGTGGAGCCAACCGCCTGGCCCACCCCCTGGTGTGCATCATCAACCTCTGGAGTAAGGCAACAAGGATTTGTGGTTAGCTGTGATGTGCCTACCTGGAGTGTGGGGTGTGGTGGTGTGTGACCTGTGTCCCCTGGCTTGCCCAGGGCGACACATTCCCCCTTAGCAAAATGCAGACCGTCCGCGGGCTGCCGTCCTACACCGGTTTTATTTTTCTGTAAAAAGGGGATAACAGGGTTAAACAAACATAAATACATTTTTTTTAATCAAAAACTCTTCCCAAGACGGGAGGCACATTTACTTTTAACGTTACAACGGTTTACGGTTACGGTTTCCGCTCTCTCCCACCCAAGCAACCTGGCCCTGATGCTGCTCCTAAAGCCCAGGCAGCACCCCTTGACCCACAGTCCAGCACAAGTTACCCGAGCAGGATCTGTCCTTCCCCTCCAGAGGGTGGCCACCGGTTCCTTTGGTGGCTGGGCCCTGGCCTGCTCTGCTCAGGGCCCTCCCTCCAACCTGCCTCTCCGGAGGCGGCATTGCGGAAATGGTAACGGTACCCAACATATTTACAAGCCACTTAACGTTTGTGGTGCCCTGCAAGTTCACGGGCTTGTCCATGGATAGTTCCCATGCAACACTTAAACGGTCCCCACGGGGACAACGGTGCCGGCTCCAGCCGGTTGCAAATCACAAGCAAATCAGGTGACTTCTTCGGTATAATCATTTTCATTTTTCAAAACTTTTCAAACTTTTCAAACAGACACACAACTTCAGTGATGGTCCCAACGGGGACGGTGCCGCGGGCATCCATTGCCCTACTCCGGTCTTTCAAGCGCTGGGGCTGCTGGCAAGGGGTAGAGGTCTGCGCTCGCTCGGGCCTCCGGGCCCCTCCTGAGGTTAACGTCCAGCGCAAACCACCCTCGCTCCCCAAAGTGCCGGGTATAGTGCACAATATCTCCCGGCATCAGGTTACGGCCGGGATGTTCTTCGGGCAGGTGAGCATGCACATCCCGCCGGGCTACAAACACCTCGGCCTCCAGGCCTGGCTCGTAGATGAACCCGTAGCCCCGGCGGACATCAAACCGCCTCACCTGTCCCTCGTGCAGCGGTCCCCAGTCACGGAATGTCGCTTGCCGGAGATTCTCCTTCTCCCGGATCGCTCTGGCCACCAGCTCGGCCTTCTTCCTTTCCCTTTCGGCGATCTCCAGGCCCAGCGGTACCGGCTCCCTATCCCAGTACGGCGCTGCTGCCAGCGCCGGCGCACGGGTTGAGCCCCGCGGGACATCCAGCACGTTACCCACTGTCAGGAAGGTGGGCAGCGTATCCCGCGGTGTCATGGCCTTGGGCGCTGCCTTGCAGCAGCAACCCGGCGCTACCTCAGCCGAGGTGTGGGGGATGGGCATAGGGGCTTTCCGCTGCCGGGCCTTCGGCTCGGAACGGGTCTTCGGCTCCGACTCGGGGAGTTTCTCAGGGGATGCCTCCGGTTCGGTCTTCGGAGTCTTCCACGGCAACACCGCTGACTGGCTGCGGGCTCCGGCTACAGGTTGGCCCGCTTGGGCGGGGACGCTGGGTACTGCTACCGGTTGCGGTGGTAGCAGGCCTAGTGGCGGGGTCACAGCCCCCGGGACGCGTGGCGAGGGAGGCAGCGAAGGGAGAGGGCTTGGACCGGGCCCCACAGCCGCGATGACCGGCCCCTCAAGGGCATCGGGACGTGGGTCACTCACCCTCCCTTTCTCCGCCTCCTCCTCGCGTCTCCGCACGGTGGCTACAACGTCCGCCATGTCGGCCTCCCACTCCTCCATGAGGAGCTGCATCTTCACCTGCAGCCGTTGGTAGAGCTGCGCGGTCCGGATCTCCACCCACGCCGCGGTTCCAGGCGCGGGGGGTACGGTGTCGCGGGACGGCATCCACATGACGGCTGGTTCGTTTGCTTCCAGGAACGGGATGTTTGCAGAGTCCTGGCGTCCCTGCTCTTATAGCCGCAGCTACATGCGGCCGGCCGCCATCGCGTCCCCCTTAGCTCTTTCCGGCCCCTCCTCTCTCGGGGCGGGGTTTTGGCCTTCGCGCCTCTACTGCTCGAGAAGACGCTCGAGCGGGAACTTTTCACGCCAAAGATGGCGGCTTCTGAAATTTTTCTGCCGGATGCCTCCGGCGGTAACAAGGCGCACCTCTACCTGACGGCAGAGCGGTAAGATCCTGTTCGTGACGCCAAGTTGTCGCGGGCGGGGAGGAGGGTGTCAGCACACCGCGCTCACCCCTTCTGCTCGGGTCCGGCAGCTGCTCCTGGTGGCTCGAGCTGTGGGCCGGATCCCGGGGTTTCTCGAGCGACACTCCTCGCCCGTGAGTGAAAGGGGTTTTGTTGGGTGTGGGGATTGTTATAGTTCGTGACGCCACCCACGGTTGTGGTGATTGCACCACCGCTGCTCAGTGTGGGGGTCCCGGGGATGGTGATGCGGAGCAGCCAGGTGTTGTGTTGCCCCCCGTGGGTAGGAGTTGGTGATCCCGGGGCCCGGTGATGAGATGTGAAGTGTAGGGCCTGGAGGGCGCAGGGACGCGGGGGCAGCGCTGTGCCTTGCGGCACTGTGGTACTCACTCAGCCTGACACACGGACACAGTCTGTACGGTAAACCAACGGCTGGTAGGACGGTCCCACAGACGGCTGCACCTGCACTCCCGGTAGGTGACGGTGATGTCCCTCTTCCTTGCACCTGTGTTGACTGATGGTAGCGGTGGATTCCCTCCGGTTACCCGCTCCCCGGCTGCAATCTGGGCCGGAGGAGCTCTACACTTTGCCCGCAGGCGCTGGCCCTGGGGAAACTGGTGCCCTGGCGGTGGCGGTGTCTCCCCGGTAATGGTCAGGCTGTTGCCGTCAATCGGGACTTGGTTGTTGGGGGATCTGCGTCCCCGTCACTGACGGATTCGGCAAATTTGGCGACTCCTAGCCTTGCCGGGGTCCGAGAGGCCCCTGCCCTGGTGCTGACTGTCCTTCGGAACACTGCTCCAGACCACCGGGCACACAGCCAACGGGGTCCTTCCAGGAACTTCCAAACGGTCCCCCTCCAGACAGTCACCGCCGTTGCTGACCTTGCTGTTCTGGCCCTCACAAAGCTGGGCTCTCAGGCTTTCTTTCCTTCTGTCACTTTACTGGCTTCTCTCCTTTACACTTCTCTACTTTCACCACTTTCACTTCTCTGTTTACTCTAGCCCTCAGCTAGACTTCACTCTTCCCCTGCCCGGGGCTATCTGCCTGGTTTCTTCCTGCCTCCAGTGTTGTGAGCTCCTCGATGGGCGGAGCCAACCGCCTGGCCCACCCCCTGGTGTGCATCATCAACCTCTGGAGTAAGGCAACAAGGATTTGTGGTTAGCTGTGATGTGCCTACCTGGAGTGTGGGGTGTGGTGGTGTGTGACCTGTGTCCCCTGGCTTGCCCAGGGCGACACATCTCCAATGAAAGTTAAAAAAAATTAGAATAGCAATTTGCTCTACTTTTGTCTGCAGTAGTATTTACATGTGTAGATATTCAACCAAATTATTGTCCATAAACAGGCAAAATGTGGAAATTTATATAAATGGAGGTTTGACTCACAACGCTTAGGATCACAAGCATTTTTCTAGTGAAAAAAGAAGTGACTCTAGATCCTTAAGTTTAATTTCTGATGACAATGGGCAGCAGTGGCATACGTCACCCAGGGTTAAAGGACAAGCTTCTCTTTTGGCTTGAATATCAAACCCAGGCGATGGGTTCAGAGACCATGACAGCAATTAGATGATGAACCATTTCCTTGTCTACCATTATAGTATGTAGCATGGGCAGGCAACAAGGGTCTGTCTTGTCTCTGCAGCCTATGAACACACAGAGGACAGTATTGTGAGGGGTTCAGTATGTCTATTGGGCCATGAGCAATGTTTCAATTGGGATTGTCAAAGCCAAGGGAGGCTCCAATACAAACTTTACTATGGCAATTTTTATTTATTTGTCAGAACACTATATACTGTACATGTACAGTTGTAAGGGGATGATCTAAACAGGGGTGCACAACATTTTTTCATCCAAGGGCCAAATAATCACAGTGATCCAATCCTAAGGACCGTAAAAACATTTAAAGGGGTTCTTGCATTAATACATCAGCAGAAAGACGTTTTGAGTATTTAAGAAGGATATGGAGAGTTTCTGCTAAAAAAAATAAAATATAAAAATCAGTGTGAACACACCTAACTAACACTGACTTTTTGTTGCAGAAACTCAGCTAAATCCTCCTCATTATCTCAAAAGTAAGTTTTGAGGATTTTATCAGTTTTATCATGAAGCACATTATGGATTTTTACATGATCAAAACCACTGTCAGTACATTAATACATCCCCAAGCTTAGTACAGTGATGAATATAGGACCACAAACTGTGTTGCACATTCGCAAGGTTTTCTTTCTGCTTATTTTTCCCTCCCTCAGGTATTTTTCAAATGAAAGGACAATTATAATAATGTGGTGTCCATAGGGGGGGGGGGGAGGAGGGGCGTGGGCTTGCGGAGCCAGGGGGCTGAGTTATGGGTTTTTGGGGTTCTATGATGCCTCCCCCTTTTGGCTCACTCTGCTTCCCTCCCCTTCCCTCCCCTTCCACCTATGGGGTTTTTATAGGGTGGTTCTGCCTGTACCTTTATATGGCTGGGATGCACTTTTCCCTTCCTCTTCTCTAGCACCTGCTGAACGAGCTTACCTGCGTTGATCCAGCAGGATGGCTGATGAGGAGCTCCTTGCTGTGATCAGGGCTTGCATGCAGGACAGAGGCCAGAGTTTTCTGGTGCAACTGGCGGAGGTGATACATTTGGGTCCCAGCGATGCTTCCCCCTTGGTGAAGGTATGCCAGGTCAGTGTGGGGCACCCCTGAGGCTTCATTCGCCACATTGTATTGCACCCAAATTTGGGTGTAAAGCTAAACCCGGATCCTGAAGAGGTCATTCCTGGTTTCAGGACATTACACACTCAAATACACACCAGGTTGCCCTGTTCCCACTGGGGACTGGGCTAGAGTAGAGTAATAAAGGGGTCGCCGACAGAGTGGTATTTATAGGATGCCCTCACACAGGGGCCCCAGTCCCATTAGCTTAGGACCTGAGAGGGGGGAGGTGCAGCCAGCAGGGGGAGTCAGGAGGTCAGGAGGAGTCAGGAGCCAACACAACAGTTAGAGAGAGTTCTCCAGCAGGAGAAGAACAGAGCAGTCGCATCTTACAGGTGCTCCGGTGGGAAGGAGAAGTTCACAGGTGGCATCACGACATTCACCTCACTACTACCCGCATCATTCTTCCCCAGCCATCTTCTGTACGCCTCGGGTGACAAGTAGGTTAACCTCCTGCCCCGTCGGGCGCTACAAGTACGCCTTGCAGACAGTCAGAATGGCATACCCGCCCGCTGCAGAGACTCAGTCCATGATGATGGTGGAGATGTCGGTGGAAAGGAAATCAAGTAGCCAGATGGTGAAGTGGTCGAGAAAGCTGGTGGCCAGCCTAGGGGGGCGGTAAATGACAGCCAGTAGGAGGTTGGAGGGGTAATAGATGCGGATTGAGTGCACTTCAAAAAAGGAGAGAGTAACAGTGGGTGGCAGTGGCAGTTGGGTGAAGGAGCATTTTTCTGACAGGGAAAAAACAACTCCTCCACCATGTTTGTTACTGGGGCGGGGTGTGTGAGAGAAATGGTGGCCACCAAAAGAAAGTGCAGCAGGAGAGGCAGTGTCAGAGGGGGTGAGCCAGGTTTCAGTGATGGCGAAGAAGGAGAGTTTATTAGTGATGAAAAGATCATGAATGTAGGAAAGTTTATTGCAGACAGAGCGAGCGTTCTATAGAGCCCCTGTTAGGGGGGCTGGAGGAGTAGAGGCTGGGTGAATAGGTATGAGGTTAGAAAGGTTTTGAAAAGTTGTCATAGATCATGGATGGCAGTTAGAAGTGACTGTGGGGATGTGACGAGGAGGACCAAGATTTGGAGAGATATCTCCAGCAGTGAGGAGAAGCAGAGAGAGTGTTAACATGTGGGAGTAGGAGAGGCCATGAGTTGGTCGTGTGTGTCTAGAGACACAAGGTGTAATGTGGAGGAAAAGCTCTGAGGAAAAGGTAAGATTGGTGGGGGAGATTGAGGGAGAGATGAATAGTTCATTTCTGGGTGTAGGGATCAGAGGGGCAGGGCCGTATTTACCATTAGGCACCTGTGGTCCCGTGCCTGGGGCGCCATGTTGCGGGGGGGGCGGCACTTTCTGGCTGCAAAAAAAAATATATATAAATTTTTTTTTTTTTACATCTTCTTCCCCTCCGGACAGTCTATTAAATCCGCTGTGTTTTCGGAGGGGGAGGGGAAGGGGGGCGGGGGTGAGAGACGCACTTCCATTTATCTGTGTCTTTAAGATGCGAATACAGATAAACTGTGGGCGCCGCCGGGCACAGAGAACTGATTGACCCTGGAAGTGCCTGCACTTCCGGGGTCAGAGGCGCGCCAATTAGCTCCGTGCTGTAGCATCCAATGCTGCCGATGCCGCGGAGGACAGAACACTCACCGGAGCCAGCAGCAGCAGGAGGATGACGGACACCGTAGGAGGAGCGGCAGCAGCAAGAGGAGGCGGGAGGCACAAGAAAAGGTAACCGCTGGCAGAGTTCCAGTACTGCAATATGAGGATAGTGGACGAGGGGCAGGCAGAGGCTGAGACTGGGGGGAGGCTGTAGGGAAGCAGAGGCTGAGACTGGGGGGAGGCTGGAGGGACGCAGAGGCTGAGACTGGGAGGAGGCTGGAGGGAGGCAGAGGCTGAGACTGGGGGCAGGCTGGAGGGAGGCAGAGGCTGGGACTGGGGGGAGGCTGGAGGGAGGCAGAGGCTGAGACTGGGGGGAGGCTGGAGGGAGGCAGAGGCTGAGACTGGGGGGAGGCTGGAGGGAGCCATAGGATGAGACTGGGGGGAGGCTGGAGGGAGGCAGAGGCTGAGACTGGGGGGAGGCTGGAGGGAGGCAGAGGCTGAGACTGGGGGGAGGCTGGAGGGAGGCAGATGCTGAGACTGGGGGGAGGCAGAGGCTGAGACTGGTGGGAGGAAGAGGCTGAGACTGGTGGGAGGCAGAGGCTGAGACTGGGGGGAGGCAGAGGCTGAGACTGGGGGGAGGCTGGAGGGAGGCAGAGGCTGAGACTGGGGGGAGGCTGGGGGGAGGCAAAGGCTGAGACTGGGGGGAGGCAGAGGCTGAGACTGGGGGGAGGCTGGAGGGAGGCAGAGGCTGAGACTGGGGGGAGGCTGGAGGGAGGCAGAGGCTGAGACTTGGGGGAGGCAGAGGCTGAGACTGGGGGCAGGCTGGAGGGAGGGAGAGGCTGAGACTGGGGGGAGGCAGAGGCTGAGACTGGGGGAGGCTGGAGGGAGGCAGAGGCTGAGACTGGGGGGAAGCTGGAGGGAGGCAGAGGCTGAGACTGGGGGGAGCCTGGAGGGAGGCTGGAGGGAGGCAGATACTGAGACTGGGGGGAGGCAGAGGCTGAGACTAGGGGGAGGAAGAGGCTGAGACTGGGGGGAGGCAGAGGCTGAGACTGGGGGGAGGCTGGAGGGAGGCAGAGGCTGAGACTGGGGGGAGGCTGGGGGGAGGCAAAGGCTGAGACTGGGGGGAGGCAAAGGCTGAGACTGGGGAGAGGCTGGAGGGAGGCAGAGGTTGAGACTGGGGGGAGGCTGGAGGGAGGCAGACGCTGAGACTTGGGGGAGGCAGAGGCTGAGACTGGGGGGAGGCTGGAGGGAGGCAGAGGCTGAGACTGGGGGGAGGCAGAGGCTGAGACTGGGGGGATGCAGAGGCTGAGACTGGGGGAAGGCTGGAAGGAGGCAGAGGCTGATGCTGGGGGGAGGCAGAGGCTGAGACTGGGGGGAGGCTGGAGGGAGGCAGAGGCTGATGCTGGGGGGAGGCAGAGGCTGATGCTGGCGGAGGCTGGGGGGAGGCAGAGGCTGATGCTGGCAGAGGCTGGGGGGAGGCGGAGGCTGATGCTGGCGGAGGCTGGGGGGAGGCAGAGGCTAATGCTGGCGGAGGCTGGGGGGAGGCAGAGGCTGATGCTGGCGGAGGCTGGGGGGAGGCAGAGGCTGATGCTGGCGGAGGCTGGGGGGAGGCAGAGGCTGATGCTGGTGGAGGCTGGGGGGAGGCAGAGGCTGATGCTGGCAGAGGCTGGGGGGAGGCAGAGGCTGATGCTGGCGGAGGCTGGGGGAGGCAGAGGCTGATCCTGGCGGAGGATGGAGGGAGAGAGGCTGATGCTGGTGGAGGATGGGGGAGAGGCTGAAGCTGGGGGGAGAGAGGCTGATGCTGAGGGAAGAGAGGCTGAGGCTGGGGGAGGCTGGTGGGAGAGAGGCTGATGCTGGGGTAGAGGCTGCTGCTGGAGGCGGGGGTAGAGAGGCTGCTGCTGGAGGCGGGGGGAGAGAGGCTGCTGCTGGGGGAGTGTGAGATAGGGGCTAATGCTAGAGACAGGGGACAAGGGTTGAGGGATAGTGCAATAACAAAATCGATTGGGTGGGGGGAGTGTAAGGACTCAGAATTAGAGGGTGGCACCATTGGGAGCTCATTATGGAGAAGGGGCGGCATGTGTGGGCTCAGTATGGAGTGGAGCAATGTAGGGGAGTCAATATCAAGAGTGGGGTAGTGTGTGTGGGGGGGGGGGGTGTCTCAGCATAAGCTCTAGTGTGGTGGTCTTAGCATGAGTGGGGCAATTATTGAGGTGTCATTATGGAAAAGAGGAAGGCAGCATTAGGAGCTCATGGAGAGGGGCAGCATGCATGGGACATTGTGAGGAGGGGGCAGCATGCATGGGACATTGTGAGGAGGGGGCAGCATGCATGGGACACTGTAAGGAGGGGGCAGCATGCATGGGACATTGTGAGGAAGGGAGCAGCATGCATGGGACATGAGGAGGGGGCAGCATGCATGGGACACTGAGGAGGGGGCAGCATGCATGGGACACTGAGGAGGGGGCAGCATGCATGGGACACTGTGAGGAGGGGGCAGCATGCATGGGACATTGTGAGGAAGGGAGCAGCATGCATGGGACATGAGGAGGGGGCAGCATGCATGGGACACTAAGGAGGGGGCAGCATGCATGGGACACTGAGGAGGGAGCAGCATGCATGGGACACTGTGAGGAGGGAACAGCATGCATGGGACACTGAGGAGGGAGCAGCATGCATGGGACATGAGGAGGGGGCAGCATGCATGGGACACTGAGGAGGGGGCAGCATGCATGGGACACTGAGGAGGGGGCAGCATGCATGGGACATTGTGAGGAGAGGGCAGCATGCATGGGACACTGAGGAGGGGGCAGCATGCATGGGACATTGTGAGGAGGGGGCAGCATGCGTGGGACATTGTGAGGAGGGAACAGCATGCATGGGACACTGAGGAGGGAGCAGCATGCATGGGACATGAGGAGGGAACAGCATGCATGGGACACTGAGGAGGGAGCAGCATGCATGGGACATGAGGAGGGGGCAGCATGCATGGGACACTGAGGAGGGGGCAGCATGCATGGGACATTGTGAGGAGGGAGCCACATGCATGGGACATTGTGAGGAGGGGGCAGCATGCATGGGACACTGTGAGGAGGGAGCAGCATGCCTGGGACACTGTGAGGAGGGAGCAGCATGCATGGGACACTGTGAGGAGGGGGCAGCATGCATGGGACATTTTGAGGAAGGGAGCAGCATGCATGGGACATGAGGAGGGGGCAGCATGCATGGGACACTGAGGAGGGGGCAGCATGCATGGGACACTGAGGAAGGGGCAGCATGCATGGGACATTGCGAGGAGGGGGCAGCATGCATGGGACACTGTGAGGAGGGGGCAGCATGCATGGGACATTTTGAGGAAGGGAGCAGCATGCATGGGACATGAGGAGGGGGCAGCATGCATGGGACACTGAGGAGGGGGCAGCATGCATGGGACACTGAGGAAGGGGCAGCATGCATGGGACATTGTGAGGAGGGGGCAGCATGCATGGGACAGTGTGAGGAGGGAGCAGCATGCATGGAACACTGTGAGGAGGGAGCAGCATGCATGGGACACTGAGGAGGGAGCAGAATGCATGGGACACTGTGAGGAGGGAGCAGCATGCATGGGACACTGAGGAGGGAGCAGCATGCATGGGACACTGTGAAGAATGAGCAGCATGCATGGGACACTGAGGAGGGAGCAGCATGCATGGGACACTGACGAGGGAGCAGCATGCATGGGGCACTGTGAGGAGGGGCAGCATGCATGGGACATTGTGAGGAGGGGGCAGCATGCATGGGACACTGAGAAGGGAGCAGCATGCATGAGACACTGTGAGGAGGGAGCAGCAGGCATGGGACATTGTGAGGAGGGGGCAGCATGCATGGGACATTGTGAGGAAGGGAGCAGCATGCATGGGACATGAGGAGGGGGCAGCATGCATGGGACACTGAGGAGGGGGCAGCATGCATGGGACACTGAGGAGGGGGCAACATGCATGGGACACTGTGAGGAGGGGGCAGCATGCATGGGACATTGTGAGGAAGGGAGCAGCATGCATGGGACATGAGGAGGGGGCAGCATGCATGGGACACTAAGGAGGGGGCAGCATGCATGGGACACTGAGGAGGGAGCAGCATGCATGGGACACTGTGAGGAGGGAACAACATGCATGGGACACTGAGGAGGGAGCAGCATGCATGGGATATGAGGAGGGGGCAGCATGCATGGGACACTGAGGAGGGGGCAGCATGCATGGGACACTGAGGAGGGGGCAGCATGCATGGGACATTGTGAGGAGGGGGCAGCATGCATGGGACACTGAGGAGGGGGCAGCATGCATGGGACATTGTGAGGAGGGGGCAGCATGCATGGGACATTGTGAGGAGGGAACAGCATGCATGGGACACTGAGGAGGGAGCAGCATGCATGGGACATGAGGAGGGAACAGCATGCATGGGACACTGAGGAGGGAGCAGCATGCATGGGACATGAGGAGGGGGCAGCATGCATGGGACACTGAGGAGGGGGCAGCATGCATGGGACACTGAGGAGGGGGCAGCATGCATGGGACATTGTGAGGAGGGAGCCACATGCATGGGACATTGTGAGGAGGGGGCAGCATGCATGGGACACTGTGAGGAGGGAGCAGCATGCATGGGACACTGTGAGGAGGGAGCAGCATGCATGGGACACTGTGAGGAGGGGGCAGCATGCATGGGACATTTTGAGGAAGGGAGCAGCATGCATGGGACATGAGGAGGGGGCAGCATGCATGGGACACTGAGGAGGGGGCAGCATGCATGGGACACTGAGGAAGGGGCAGCATGCATGGGACATTGTGAGGAGGGGGCAGCATGCATGGGACACTGTGAGGAGGGGGCAGCATGCATGGGACATTTTGAGGAAGGGAGCAGCATGCATGGGACATGAGGAGGGGGCAGCATGCATGGGACACTGAGGAGGGGGCAGCATGCATGGGACACTGAGGAAGGGGCAGCATGCATGGGACATTATGAGGAGGGGGCAGCATGCATGGGACAGTGTGAGGAGGGAGCAGCATGCATGGAACACTGTGAGGAGGGAGCAGCATGCATGGGACACTGAGGAGGGAGCAGCATGCATGGGACACTGTGAGGAGGGAGCAGCATGCATGGGACACTGAGGAGGGAGCAGCATGCATGGGACACTGTGAAGAGGGAGCAGCATGCATGGGACACTGAGGAGGGAGCAGCATGCATGGGACACTGAGGAGGGAGCAGCATGCATGGGGCACTGTGAGGAGGGGGCAGCATGCATGGGACATTGTGAGGAGGGGGCAGCATGCATGGGACACTGAGAAGGGAGCAGCATGCATGAGACACTGTGAGGAGGGAGCAGCAGGCATGGGACATTGTGAGGAGGGGTCAGCATGCATGGGCCACTGTGAGGAGGGAGCAGCATGCATGGGACACTGTGAGGAGGGAGCAGCATGCATGGGACACTGTGAGGAGGGGGCAGCATGCATGGGACATTTTGAGGAAGGGAGCAGCATGCATGGGACATGAGGAGGGGGCAGCATGCATGGGACACTGAGGAGGGGGCAGCATGCATGGGACACTGAGGAAGGGGCATCATGCATGGGACATTGTGAGGAGGGGGCAGCATGCATGGGACAGTGTGAGGAGGGAGCAGCATGCATGGAACACTGTGAGGAGGGAGCAGCATGCATGGGACACTGAGGAGGGAGCAGCATGCATGGGACACTGTGAGGAGGGAGCAGCATGCATGGGACACTGAGGAGGGAGCAGCATGCATGGGACACTGTGAAGAGGGAGCAGCATGCACGGGACACTGAGGAGGGAGCAGCATGCATGGGACACTGAGGAGGGAGCAGCATGCATGGGACACTGTGAGGAGGGGGCAGCATGCATGGGACATTGTGAGGAGGGGGCAGCATGCATGGGACACTGAGGAGGGAGCAGCATGCATGAGACACTGTGAGTAGGGAGCAGCATGCATGGGACACAGAGGAGGGAGCAGCATGCATGGGACACTGTGAGGAGGGAGCATCATGCATGGGACACTGAGGAGGGAGCAGCATGCATGGGACACTGAGGAGGGGGCAGCATGCATGGGACACTGTGAGGAGGGGGCAGCATGCATGGGACATTTTGAGGAGGGGGCAGCATGCATGGGAAATTGTGAGGAGGGGGCACCATGCATGGGACATTGTAAGGAGGGGGCAGCATGCATGGGACATTGTGAGGAAGGGAGCAGCATGCATGGGACATGAGGAGGGGGCAGCATGCAGGGGACACTGAGGAGGGGGCAGCATGCATGGGACACTGAGGAGGGGGCAGCATGCATGGGACACTGTGAGGAGGGGGCAGCATGCATGGGACATTGTGAGGAAGGGAGCAGCATGCATGGGACATGAGGAGGGGGCAGCATGCATGGGACACTAAGGAGGGGGCAGCATGCATGGGACACTGAGGAGGGAGCAGCATGCATGGGACACTGTGAGGAGGGAACAGCATGCATGGGACACTGAGGAGGGAGCAGCATGCATGGGACATGAGGAGGGGGCAGCATGCATGGGACACTGAGGAGGGGGCAGCATGCATGGGACACTGAGGAGGGGGCAGCATGCATGGGACATTGTGAGGAGAGGGCAGCATGCATGGGACACTGAGGAGGGGGCAGCATGCATGGGACATTGTGAGGAGGGGGCAGCATGCGTGGGACATTGTGAGGAGGGAACAGCATGCATGGGACACTGAGGAGGGAGCAGCATGCATGGGACATGAGGAGGGAACAGCATGCATGGGACACTGAGGAGGGAGCAGCATGCATGGGACATGAGGAGGGGGCAGCATGCATGGGACACTGAGGAGGGGGCAGCATGCATGGGACATTGTGAGGAGGGAGCCACATGCATGGTACATTGTGAGGAGGGGGCAGCATGCATGGGACACTGTGAGGAGGGAGCAGCATGCATGGGACACTGTGAGGAGGGAGCAGCATGCATGGGACACTGTGAGGAGGGGGCAGCATGCATGGGACATTTTGAGGAAGGGAGCAGCATGCATGGGACATGAGGAGGGGGCAGCATGCATGGGACACTGAGGAGGGGGCAGCATGCATGGGACACTGAGGAAGGGGCAGCATGCATGGGACATTGCGAGGAGGGGGCAGCATGCATGGGACACTGTGAGGAGGGGGCAGCATGCATGGGACATTTTGAGGAAGGGAGCAGCATGCATGGGACATGAGGAGGGGGCAGCATGCATGGGACACTGAGGAGGGGGCAGCATGCATGGGACACTGAGGAAGGGGCAGCATGCATGGGACATTGTGAGGAGGGGGCAGCATGCATGGGACAGTGTGAGGAGGGAGCAGCATGCATGGAACACTGTGAGGAGGGAGCAGCATGCATGGGACACTGAGGAGGGAGCAGAATGCATGGGACACTGTGAGGAGGGAGCAGCATGCATGGGACACTGAGGAGGGAGCAGCATGCATGGGACACTGTGAAGAATGAGCAGCATGCATGGGACACTGAGGAGGGAGCAGCATGCATGGGACACTGAGGAGGGAGCAGCATGCATGGGGCACTGTGAGGAGGGGCAGCATGCATGGGACATTGTGAGGAGGGGGAAGCATGCATGGGACACTGAGAAGGGAGCAGCATGCATGAGACACTGTGAGGAGGGAGCAGCAGGCATGGGACATTGTGAGGAGGGGGCAGCATGCATGGGACATTGTGAGGAAGGGAGCAGCATGCATGGGACATGAGGAGGGGGCAGCATGCATGGGACACTGAGGAGGGGGCAGCATGCATGGGACACTGAGGAGGGGGCAACATGCATGGGACACTGTGAGGAGGGGGCAGCATGCATGGGACATTGTGAGGAAGGGAGCAGCATGCATGGGACATGAGGAGGGGGCAGCATGCATGGGACACTAAGGAGGGGGCAGCATGCATGGGACACTGAGGAGGGAGCAGCATGCATGGGACACTGTGAGGAGGGAACAGCATGCATGGGACACTGAGGAGGGAGCAGCATGCATGGGATATGAGGAGGGGGCAGCATGCATGGGACACTGAGGAGGGGGCAGCATGCATGGGACACTGAGGAGGGGGCAGCATGCATGGGACATTGTGAGGAGGGGGCAGCATGCATGGGACACTGAGGAGGGGGCAGCATGCATGGGACATTGTGAGGAGGGGGCAGCATGCATGGGACATTGTGAGGAGGGAACAGCATGCATGGGACACTGAGGAGGGAGCAGCATGCATGGGACATGAGGAGGGAACAGCATGCATGGGACACTGAGGAGGGAGCAGCATGCATGGGACATGAGGAGGGGGCAGCATGCATGGGACACTGAGGAGGGGGCAGCATGCATGGGACACTGAGGAGGGGGCAGCATGCATGGGACATTGTGAGGAGGGAGCCACATGCATGGGACATTGTGAGGAGGGGGCAGCATGCATGGGACACTGTGAGGAGGGAGCAGCATGCATGGGACACTGTGAGGAGGGAGCAGCATGCATGGGACACTGTGAGGAGGGGGCAGCATGCATGGGACATTTTGAGGAAGGGAGCAGCATGCATGGGACATGAGGAGGGGGCAGCATGCATGGGACACTGAGGAGGGGGCAGCATGCATGGGACACTGAGGAAGGGGCAGCATGCATGGGACATTGTGAGGAGGGGGCAGCATGCATGGGACACTGTGAGGAGGGGGCAGCATGCATGGGACATTTTGAGGAAGGGAGCAGCATGCATGGGACATGAGGAGGGGGCAGCATGCATGGGACACTGAGGAGGGGGCAGCATGCATGGGACACTGAGGAAGGGGCAGCATGCATGGGACATTATGAGGAGGGGGCAGCATGCATGGGACAGTGTGAGGAGGGAGCAGCATGCATGGAACACTGTGAGGAGGGAGCAGCATGCATGGGACACTGAGGAGGGAGCAGCATGCATGGGACACTGTGAGGAGGGAGCAGCATGCATGGGACACTGAGGAGGGAGCAGCATGCATGGGACACTGTGAAGAGGGAGCAGCATGCATGGGACACTGAGGAGGGAGCAGCATGCATGGGACACTGAGGAGGGAGCAGCATGCATGGGGCACTGTGAGGAGGGGGCAGCATGCATGGGACATTGTGAGGAGGGGGCAGCATGCATGGGACACTGAGAAGGGAGCAGCATGCATGAGACACTGTGAGGAGGGAGCAGCAGGCATGGGACATTGTGAGGAGGGGTCAGCATGCATGGGCCACTGTGAGGAGGGAGCAGCATGCATGGGACACTGTGAGGAGGGAGCAGCATGCATGGGACACTGTGAGGAGGGGGCAGCATGCATGGGACATTTTGAGGAAGGGAGCAGCATGCATGGGACATGAGGAGGGGGGCAGCATGCATGGGACACTGAGGAGGGGGCAGCATGCATGGGACACTGAGGAAGGGGCATCATGCATGGGACATTGTGAGGAGGGGGCAGCATGCATGGGACAGTGTGAGGAGGGAGCAGCATGCATGGAACACTGTGAGGAGGGAGCAGCATGCATGGGACACTGAGGAGGGAGCAGCATGCATGGGACACTGTGAGGAGGGAGCAGCATGCATGGGACACTGAGGAGGGAGCAGCATGCATGGGACACTGTGAAGAGGGAGCAGCATGCATGGGACACTGAGGAGGGAGCAGCATGCATGGGACACTGAGGAGGGAGCAGCATGCATGGGACACTGTGAGGAGGGGGCAGCATGCATGGGACATTGTGAGGAGGGGGCAGCATGCATGGGACACTGAGGAGGGAGCAGCATGCATGAGACACTGTGAGTAGGGAGCAGCATGCATGGGACACAGAGGAGGGAGCAGCATGCATGGGACACTGTGAGGAGGGAGCATCATGCATGGGACACTGAGGAGGGAGCAGCATGCATGGGACACTGAGGAGGGGGCAGCATGCATGGGACACTGTGAGGAGGGGGCAGCATGCATGGGACATTTTGAGGAGGGGGCAGCATGCATGGGAAATTGTGAGGAGGGGGCACCATGCATGGGACATTGTGAGGAGGGGGCAGCATGCATGGGACACTGTGAGGAGGGGGTGGCATGCATGGGACACTGTGAGGAGGGAGCAGCATGCATGGGACACTGTGAGGAAGGAGCAGGGAGCAGCATGCATGGGACACTGTGAGGAGGGGTCAGCATGCATGGGACATTTTGAGGAGGGGGCAGCATGCATGGGACATTGTGAGGAGGGGGCAGCATGCATGGGACATTGTGAGAAGGGGGCAGCATGCATGGGACATTGTGAGGAGGGGGCAGCATGCATGGGACATTGTGAGGAGGGAGCCACATGCATGGGACATTGTGAGGAGGGGGCAGCATGCATGGGACACTGTGAAGAGGGAGCAGCATGCATGGGACACTGTGAGGAGGGGGCAGCATGCATGGGACATTTTGAGGAAGGGAGCAGCATGCATGGGACATGAGGAAGGGGCAGCATGCATGGGACATTGTGAGGAGGGGGCAGCATGCATGGGACAGTGTGAGGAGGGAGCAGCATGCATGGGACACTGAGGAGGGAGAAGCATGCATGGGACACTGTGAGGAGGGAGAAGCATGCATGGGACACTGAGGAGGGGACAGTATGCATGGGACACTGAGGAAGGGGCAGCATGCATGGGACACTGTGAGGAGGGGGCAGCATGCATGGGACATTTTGAGGAGGGGGCAGCATGCATGGGACATGAGGAGGGGGCAGCATGCATGGGACACTGAGGAGGGAGCAGCATGCATGGGACACTGTGAGGAGGGGGCAGCATGCATGGGACATTGTGAGGAGGGGGCAGCATGCATGGGACACTGAGGAGGGAGCAGCATGCATGAGACACTGTGAGGAGGGAGCAGCATGCATGGGACACAGAGGAGGGAGCAGCATGCATGGGACACTGTGAGGAGGGAGCATCATGCATGGGACACTGAGGAGGGAGCAGCATGCATGGGACACTGAGGAGGGGGCAGCATGCATGGGACACTGAGGAGGGGACAGTATGCATGGGACACTGAGGAAGGGGCAGCATGCATGGGACATTGTGAGGAGGGGGCAGCATGCATGGGACACTGTGAGGAGGGAGCAGCATGCATGGGACACTGTGAGGAGGGGGCAGCATGCATGGGACATTTTGAGGAAGGGAGCAGCATGCATGGGACATGAGGAAGGGGCAGCATGCATGGGACATTGTGAGGAGGGGGCAGCATGCATGGGACAGTGTGAGGAGGGAGCAGCATGCATGGAACACTGTGAGGAGGGAGCAGCATGCATGGGACACTGAGGAGGGAGAAGCATGCATGGGACACTGTGAGGAGGGAGCAGCATGCATGGGACACTGAGGAGAGGACAGTATGCATGGGACACTGAGGAAGGGGCAGCATGCATGGGACACTGTGAGGAGGGGCAGCATGCATGGGACATTTTGAGGAGGGGGCAGCATGCATGGGACATGAGGAGGGGGCAGCATGCATGGGACACTGAGGAGGGAGCAGCATGCATGGGACACTGTGAGGAGGGGGCAGCATGCATGGGACATTGTGAGGAGGGGGCAGCATGCATGGGACACTGAGGAGGGAGCAGCATGCATGAGACACTGTGAGGAGGGAGCAGCATGCATGGGACACAGAGGAGGGAGCAGCATGCATGGGACACTGTGAGGAGGGAGCAGCATGCATGGGACACTGAGGAGGGAGCAGCATGCATGGGACACTGTGAAGACGGAGCAGCATGCATGGGACACTGAGGAGGGAGCAGCATGTATGGGACATGAGGAGGGGGCAGCATGCATGGGACACTGAGGAGGGGGCAGCATGCATGGGACACTGAGGAAGGGGCAGCATGCATGGGACATTGTGAGGAGGGGGCAGCATGCATGGGACACTGTGAGGAGGGGGCAGCATGCATGGGACATTTTGAGGAAGGGAGCAGCATGCATGGGACATGAGGAGGGGGCAGCATGCATGGGACACTGAGGAGGGGGCAGCATGCATGGGACACTGAGGAAGGGGCAGCATGCATGGGACATTGTGAAGAGGGGGCAGCATGCATGGGACAGTGTGAGGAGGGAGCAGCATGCATGGAACACTGTGAGGAGGGAGCAGCATGCATGGGACACTGAGGAGGGAGCAGCATGCATGGGACACTGTGAGGAGGGAGCAGCATGCATGGGACACTGAGGAGGGAGCAGCATGCATGAGACACTGTGAAGAGGGAGCAGCATGCATGGGACACTGAGGAGGGAGCAGCATGCATGGGACACTGAGGAGGGAGCAGCATGCATGGGGCACTGTGAGGAAGGGGCAGCATGCATGGGACACTGTGAGGAGGGGCAGCATGCATGGGACATTTTGAGGAGGGGGCAGCATGCATGGGACATGAGGAGGGGGCAGCATGCATGGGACACTGAGGAGGGAGCAGCATGCATGGGACACTGTGAGGAGGGGGCAGCATGCATGGGACATTGTGAGGAGGGGGCAGCATGCATGGGACACTGAGGAGGGAGCAGCATGCATGAGACACTGTGAGGAGGGAGCAGCATGCATGGGACACAGAGGAGGGAGCAGCATGCATGGGACACTGTGAGGAGGGAGCAGCATGCATGGGACACTGAGGAGGGAGCAGCATGCATGGGACACTGTGAAGACGGAGCAGCATGCATGGGACACTGAGGAGGGAGCAGCATGTATGGGACATGAGGAGGGGGCAGCATGCATGGGACACTGAGGAGGGGGCAGCATGCATGGGACACTGAGGAAGGGGCAGCATGCATGGGACATTGTGAGGAGGGGGCAGCATGCATGGGACACTGTGAGGAGGGGGCAGCATGCATGGGACATTTTGAGGAAGGGAGCAGCATGCATGGGACATGAGGAGGGGGCAGCATGCATGGGACACTGAGGAGGGGGCAGCATGCATGGGACACTGAGGAAGGGGCAGCATGCATGGGACATTGTGAGGAGGGGGCAGCATGCATGGGACAGTGTGAGGAGGGAGCAGCATGCATGGAACACTGTGAGGAGGGAGCAGCATGCATGGGACACTGAGGAGGGAGCAGCATGCATGGGACACTGTGAGGAGGGAGCAGCATGCATGGGACACTGAGGAGGGAGCAGCATGCATGAGACACTGTGAAGAGGGAGCAGCATGCATGGGACACTGAGGAGGGAGCAGCATGCATGGGACACTGAGGAGGGAGCAGCATGCATGGGGCACTGTGAGGAGGGGGCAGCATGCATGGGACATTGTGAGGAGGGGGCAGCATGCATGGGGCACTGAGAAGGGAGAAGCATGCATGAGACACTGTGAGGAGGGAGCAGCAGGCATGGGACATTGTGAGGAGGGGGCAGCATGCATGGGCCACTGTGAGGAGGGAGCAGCATGCATGGGACACTGTGAGGAGGGAGCAGCATGCATGGGACACTGTGAGGAGGGGGCAGCATGCATGGGACATTTTGAGGAAGGGAGCAGCATGCATGGGACATGAGGAGGGGGCAGCATGCATGGGACACTGAGGAGGGGGCAGCATGCATGGGACACTGAGGAAGGGGCATCATGCATGGGACATTGTGAGGAGGGGCAGCATGCATGGGACAGTGTGAGGAGGGAGCAGCATGCATGGAACACTGTGAGGAGGGAGCAGCATGCATGGGACACTGAGGAGGGAGCAGCATGCATGTGACACTGAGGAGGGAGCAGCATGCATGGGACACTGTGAAGAGGGAGCAGCATGCATGGGACACTGAGGAGGGAGCAGCATGCATGGGACACTGAGGAGGGAGCAGCATGCATGGGACATTGTGAGGAGGGGGCAGCATGCATGGGACATTGTGAGGAGGGGGCAGCATGCATGGGACACTGAGGAGGGAGCAGCATGCATGAGACACTGTGAGGAGGGAGCAGCATGCATGGGACACAGAGGAGGGAGCAGCATGCATGGGACACTGTGAGGAGGGAGCATCATGCATGGGACACTGAGGAGGGAGCAGCATGCATGGGACACTGAGGAGGGGGCAGCATGCATGGGACACTGTGAGGAGGGGGCAGCATGCATGGGACATTTTGAGGAGGGGGCAGCATGCATGGGACATTGTGAGGAGGGGGCAGCATGCATGGGACATTGTGAGGAGGGGGCAGCATGCATGGGACACTGTGAGGAGGGGGTGGCATGCATGGGACACTGTGAGGAGGGAGCAGCATGCATGGGACACTGTGAGGAGGGAACAGCATGCATGGGACACTGTGAGGAGGGGGCAGCATGCATGGGACATTTTGAGGAGGGGGCAGCATGCATGGGACATTGTGAGGAGGGGGCAGCATGCATGGGACATTGTGAGGAGGGGGCAGCATGCATGGGACATTGTGAGGAGGGGGCAGCATGCATGGGACATTGTGAGGAGGGAGCCACATGCATGGGACATTGTGAGGAGGGGGCAGCATGCATGTGACACTGTGAGGAGGGAGCAGCATGCATGGGACACTGTGAGGAGGGGGCAGCATGCATGGGACATTTTGAGGAAGGGAGCAGCATGCATGGGACATGAGGAAGGGGCAGCATGCATGGGACATTGTGAGGAGGGGGCAGCATGCATGGGACAGTTTGAGGAGGGAGCAGCATGCATGGAACACTGTGAGGAGGGAGCAGCATGCATGGGACACTGAGGAGGGAGAAGCATGCATGGGACACTGTGAGGAGGGAGCAGCATGCATGGGACACTGAGGAGGGGACAGTATGCATGGGACACTGAGGAAGGGGCAGCATGCATGGGACACTGTGAGGAGGGGGCAGCATGCATGGGACATTTTGAGGAGGGGGCAGCATGCATGGGACATGAGGAGGGGGCAGCATGCATGGGACACTGAGGAGGGAGCAGCATGCATGGGACACTGTGAGGAGGGGGCAGCATGCATGGGACATTGTGAGGAGGGGGCAGCATGCATGGGGCACTGAGGAGGGAGCAGCATGCATGAGACACTGTGAGGAGGGAGCAGCATGCATGGGACACAGAGGAGGGAGCAGCATGCATGGGACACTGTGAGGAGGGAGCATCATGCATGGGACACTGAGGAGGGAGCAGCATGCATGGGACACTGAGGAGGGGGCAGCATGCATGGGACACTGTGAGGAGGGGGCAGCATGCATGGGACATTTTGAGGAGGGGGCAGCATGCATGGGACATTGTGAGGAGGGGGCAGCATGCATGGGACATTGTGAGGAGGGGGCAGCATGCATGGGACACTGTGAGGAGGGGGTGGCATGCATGGGACACTGTGAGGAGGGAGCAGCATGCATGGGACACTGTGAGGAGGGAGCAGCATGCATGGGACACTGTGAGGAGGGGGCAGCATGCATGGGACATTTTGAGGAGGGGGCAGCATGCATGGGACATTGTGAGGAGGGGGCAGCATGCATGGGACATTGTGAGGAGGGGGAAGCATGCATGGGACATTGTGAGGAGGGGGCAGCATGCATGGGACATTGTGAGGAGGGAGCCACATGCATGGGACATTGTGAGGAGGGGGCAGCATGCATGGGACACTGTGAGGAGGGAGCAGCATGCATGGGACACTGTGAGGAGGGGGCAGCATGCATGGGACATTTTGAGGAAGGGAGCAGCATGCATGGGACATGAGGAAGGGGCAGCATGCATGGGACATTGTGAGGAGGGGGCAGCATGCATGGGACAGTGTGAGGAGGGAGCAGCATGCATGGAACACTGTGAGGAGGGAGCAGCATGCATGGGACACTGAGGAGGGAGAAGCATGCATGGGACACTGTGAGGAGGGAGCAGCATGCATGGGACACTGAGGAGGGGACAGTATGCATGGGACACTGAGGAAGGGGCAGCATGCATGGGACATTGTGAGGAGGGGGCAGCATGCATGGGACAGTGTGAGGAGGGAGCAGCATGCATGGAACACTGTGAGGAGGGAGCAGCATGCATGGGACACTGTGAAGAGGGAGCAGCATGCATGGGACACTGAGGAGGGAACAGCATGCATGGGACACTGAGGAGGGAGCAGCATGCATGGGACACTGAGGAGGGGGCAGCATGCATGGGACATTGTGAGGAGGGGGCAGCATGCATGGGACACTGAGGAGGGAGCAGCATGCATGAGACACTGTGAGGAGGGAGCAGCATGCATGGGACACTGAGGAGGGAGCAGCATGCATGGGACACTGTGAGGAGGGAGTAGCATGCATGGGACACTGAGGAGGGGGCAGTGTGACACCCTGGGCAAGCCAGGGGTCACAGGTCATCACTCCACCACACCCTACATCCCAGTTAGGAACACCAAAGCTACTAAAATCCTTGTTGCCTTCCTCCAGGGGCTGATGTTCACACCAGGGGGTGGGCCAGGCAGTTGGCTCTGCCCACCGAGGAGTACACAGCCCTGGAGGCGGGAAGAACCAGGCAGATTAGCTCAGGGAGAGCTTGAGTGAGGAGCTAAGTGAAGGAGTAAACAGCTAAGTGAAAGTGAAGTAGTAGTGGAGCAAAGAAGAAAAGGAGTAAAAGTGAGCGTAGAAAGCCCTGAAGTTAGTCCGGCTAAGTGCAAGACAGTGTCAGCAAGGTCAGCAACAGCGGTGATCGTCTGGAGGGGGACTGCTCGGAGGTTGCTGGAAGGACCGCGGACGGGTAGTGGCCCGGCGGTCTGGAGCAGTATACGAAGGACAGTCAGCACCAGGGTAGGGGCCTCTCGGACCCCGGCAAGGCTAGGAGTCGCCATAATTTGCCAAATCCGTCAGTGAAGGGGACGTCGATCCCCCAACAACCAAGTCCCGACTGAAGGCAAAAGGAGGAACACCGCCACCGCCAGGGCACCAGTTCCTCGGGGCCAGCGTCTGCGGGCAAAGTAGGGCTCCTCCGGCCCATATCCAAGCCGGGGAGCGGGTTACCGGTGGGAACCCATCGCTACCAACAAAGAAACACTAGGTGCAGGTCAAAGGGACATCACCGTTACCTACTGGGAGAGCAACTGCAGCCGTCCGTGGGAACCGTCTTTCCAGCCGTGTGGTTTACCGAAAAACTGTGTCAACGTCTCAGGCTGAGTGAGTACCACAGTGCCGCAAGGCACCGCGCTGCCCCCGCGTCCCTGCGCCCACCAAGCCCTGCACCCCCCCACCTCCTCACTGGGGCCCGGGATTACCAACCCCTACCCACGGTGGGGCAACACAATAACTGGCTGCTCCATACCATCCTTCCCGGGATCCCCATACAGAGCAGCGGTGGTGTCAACCAAATCACCACAGCCGTGGGTGGCGTCACGGACAATAAACAATCCCCACACCCAACAAACCCCCCTTTCACTCACGGGCGAGGAGCGCCGCTAGAGTCCCCGGGATTCGGTTCATCGCTTGAGCCACCGAGCAGCAGCAGGCCGCAGCAGCCGCGGCAGCCGGACCCGAGCAGCAGTGGGAGAGCGCGGCATCCCCTCCTCCGCCCGCGACAGCAGCATGCATGGGACACTGTGAGGAGGGGGCAGCATGCATGGGACATTGTGAGGAGGGGGCAGCATGCATGGGACATTGTGAGGAGGGGGCAGCATGCATGGGACATTGTGAGGAGGGGGCAGCATGCATGGGACACTGTGAGGAGGGGGCAGCATGCATGGGACATTGTGAGGAGCAGGAAGCATGCATGGGACACTGTGAGGAGGGGGCAGCATGCACGGGACACTGTGAGGAGGGGGCAGCATGCATGGGACACTGTGAGGAGGGGGCAGCATGCATGGGACACTGTGAGGAGGGGGCAGCATGCATGGGACATTGTGAGGAGGGGCAGCATGATGTGAGGACAGTGTTCAGATCTTATTTCGAGGAAGGTGTGGTGGGTATAGTTTATAAGAGAGGGTAGTGTGTAAGTTTATTAGGGGCAGTGTGACAGTCACAGTATATACAGTGCCTACAAGTAGTATTCAACCCCCTGCAGATTTAGCAGGTTTGATAAGATGCAAATAAGTTAGAGCCTGCAAACTTCAAACAAGAGCAGGATTTATTAACAGATGCATAAGTCTTACAAACCAACAAGTTATGTTGCTCAGTTAAATTTTAATAAATTTTCAACATAAAAGTGTGGGTCAATTATTATTCAACCCCTAGGTTTAATATTTTGTGGAATAACCCTTGTTTGCTATTACAGCTGTGAGACTGTGACCGGGGTTATCTATGACGGCCGGTATGTCTCGCCCAGGTTGTGCTCACTCCATGATAGAAAGTAAATCCACTATAGGGTTAATGCTGTTTCCCTACAGGCTTAAGGAAGGGTTAAAAGGAAACAGGAACGAGGGCAGGTGTGCCGGGTGTGGGGGAAGTGACCAGAACTTCCTGAGCCCTCTGCTGGAGAGGCACATGTATTTTGTTATGGACTTTTTGTTTGGACATTAAACACCGTGTGCTGTGAACCTTGATGCCTGGATCCCGTGTCTTCTGCTGCGCAGCCGACCGCGCTACCTCACATATGGTGGAGAATGCGGGCATGACAGCCGGTGAGGTGTAGCATCCATCCCTGGTGACCCAGCTGCGCATGTCCTGGATTCGAGCGGCTATACTACAGCCCAAACCCGGCGACGCCATGGAGGACATACTAAAGCATTTGGCTCAGGCTAATGCACAGCAGCAACAGGCTAATGCACAGCAGCTACAAACCAATGCACACCTGCTCCAATCCTTGCAAGTGCAGGAAAAAAAACTCCAAGAACAGTTGGATCAGGCCAATGCACGTCAGCAGCAATCCTTGCAAGTGCAGGTCAAAATGCACCAAGAACAGATGGAGCAGGCCAATGCACGTCAGCAGCAATCCTTGCAAGTGCAGGACAAAAGGCACCAAGAACAGATGGAGCAGGCCAATGCACGTCAGCAGCAAGCCTTACAATTGCAGGAAAAAAGGCACCAAGAACAGATGGTTCTCCTGGCCAAGTCGATCCGTGCCGGACCGGCAGCAACAACCCCGGGACCGGGTGACGACGGCAGCGTCCGGAAAGCGGTGAGACAAGCGTTGCAAAAGATGACCCCGGGTGATGATGTGGAAGCGTTCCTGGCGGTGTTTGAGCGGGTGGCCGAGCGGGAAAAGCTGCCGACCCCGCAGTGGGCTGAGGTATTGTCGCCCTATCTGACGGGGGAACCCCAAAAAGCGTACCTGGACCTCGGTACCGAGGACGCCATTGACTATGTGACCCTGAAAGCCGAAATACTGGCTCGGTTGGGGGTGAATACCTATGTACGGGCTCAGCGGGTAAATCAGTGGTTCTATGAGGAAGCCAAACCCGTACGCTCCCAGGCCTATGACTTATTACATCTTGTAAAAAAGTGGTTGCAGCCTGACACTCTGAGCCCGGCGCAAATGGTGGAAAGGGTAGTAGTGGATCGTTTTGTGCGCACTTTACCCGTCACCGTTCAACGGTGGGTAGGACAGGGTGACCTGAGTACCCTGGACCAATTAGTGTCCCTGGTAGAGCGGCATGTGGCTACGCAGGACTTGATACGGGACACTGAGACTTTGCGTACCGCCCGTCGGTCCGGCCCCTCCAAGCCTAGGGCCAAGGACCCACCGCCGACACCGGTACAGGAGTCCGCTACCATCCTGGCTGAGGCCGCGCCCGCCGTTCCTGAGGTCCGGAAGGCCATGTACCCTAAACGACAACTTGTCAAGGGGGTTTCCTTCCCTATTAGATGTTGGCGGTGCCAGCGGGTGGGACATATGGAAGCCCAGTGTCCACTCACCACGGAGCCCATGGATTGTGGGGTTACCCGGCGGGGTTCAATGTATGCTCAGGTGGTGTGTACCGCTGACCTGGTCTCCCCAGAGACAGAGCCCCACTTGTGCCAAATACAGGTGAATGGATGTCCGGTTACAGGATTGTTGGATTCCGGAAGCTTAGTGACCCTTGTGCGATCCACCTTGAGAGCTAAAGTAAAGGCCACAGGACGCACTGTGGGGGTGGTTTGCATACATGGGGACCGCCACGACTATCCCACGGGGATTGTCACCATCACAGCACCTTGCGGTCAGGTGCAACATGAGGTGGGACTTCTTAACACTCTTCCTTATGACGTGATCCTAGGAAGGGATCTGTCCTATTTTTGGACTTTATGGAGGGGACCCCCTAAGTCCCCTCAGATATTGGTCGGTCCGGGACCTGAGCCCTACAATCCTGAATCCGGGACACCTGCCGTAGGGGTCACGATGATAGGGACAGAGTGTGAACCCGATAGGTCCCCCCTAGAGGTATTGGCAGGAGAGGCTGAGACGGTCGAGCCCATCCCGGAGTTGGAGGCGTCCCCGGATACGTTTGGGACAGCCCAACTCCAGGACCCTACGTTAATACATGCCCGGAGTCGGGTGACAGTAGTTGACGGGGTGGCACAGCTGCCCAGTGCCCAGGTAAGGTACCCCCATTTCGCTCTTAAGCAGGATTTACTCTACCGGGTAGATGAAATACGGGGCGTAGGGGTAGAACAGTTGGTGGTGCCCCAGCCGCATCGCCGGCGGGTCCTCGACTTGGCTCATAAACACCTGATGAGTGGCCACCTAGGGGTCAAGAAAACGCAGGAGCGAATATTGCAAAGGTTCTATTGGCCCGGGGTCTTTGGGGAGGTAAAACGGTTCTGCGAAACCTGCCCGGAGTGTCAGCTTACTGCACCCCTGACCCATTTTCGCAGTCCGTTGGTACCGTTACCCATTATAGAAGTCCCTTTTGAACGGATAGGGATGGATCTGGTGGGGCCCCTCGTAAAGTCCGCTCGAGGGCACCAACACATCCTAGTGATCGTTGACTATGCCACCCGGTATCCCGAGGCGATACCTCTCAGACATACTGCAGCAAAGCTTATAGCTCGGGAGTTGTTTGCTGTGTTCTGCCGGGTGGGATTGCCCAAGGAGATCCTTACGGATCAGGGGACCCCATTCATGTCTAAAGTGACCAAAGAGCTATGCCGGCTACTCCAGATCAAGCAGTTGCGTACGTCTGTGTATCATCCGCAAACGGACGGTTTAGTCGAGCGTTTCAATAAAACCCTGAAAACCATGCTAAGAAGGGTGATTTCAAAAGACGGGAAAGACTGGGATATGATGCTTCCCTATTTGATGTTTGCCATACGAGAGGTGCCACAGGCATCCACGGGGTTTTCGCCTTTTGAATTGTTATACGGGCGACATCCCCGGGGATTGTTGGACCTGGCAAAGGAAACATGGGAACAAGAGCCCACCCCCCATAAAAGTGTGATTGAACACATTTTGGGTATGCAGAACCGCATAAGCGCGGTCATGCCAATTGTGAAGGAGCACTTACAGGAGGCTCAGGCCGCGCAAAGCGGCCGCTACAATAGACAAGCCACCGTGCGGACCTTTAAACCCGGGGATCGGGTGTTGGTATTGATCCCCACGGCGGAGAGCAAATTCCTGGCTCAGTGGCAAGGCCCCTACGAGATAAAGGAAAGAGTAGGGGTGGTTAACTATAAAGTATTGCAGCCCGGTAGGCGGAAACCTGAACAAATATACCATGTCAACCTATTAAAACCTTGGCAGGAACGGGAAAGCCTGATGGCTGTTTTTTCCCCACCTCCCTCCTCTTCGGGTCGTTCACATCCGGCTCCAGCGACCTCCGGAGAGGACGAACCGGAAGTAAGGATTGGAGAAGCCCTCACCAAGCAACAGAGGCGAGAGGCCAGACGGTTGGTTCAGCAGAACCCCGATGTCTTCTCCGAGCTGCCCGGTAGGACCAGTCTGATACGACATGATATTGTCACCGAGCCCCACCTGAAGGTACGCCTGAAGTCATACCGGGTACCGGAGGCTCGACGACAAGCCATATCGGAGGAAGTAAAGACAATGTTACGCCTGGGGGTCATCGAAAAATCCCGGAGTGAATGGGCTAGTCCGATTGTCCTAATACCAAAACCCGATGGCTCCTTAAGGTTCTGCAATGACTTTAGGAGATTGAACGAAATATCCAAGTTCGATCTCTACCCCATGCCCCGGGTGGATGAGCTGATTGATAGGCTGGGACAGGCGCGATATTTTACCACGCTCGACCTGACCAAAGGGTACTGGCAGGTGCCACTAACGGAGTCCGCCAAGGAGAAAACAGCTTTTGTTACGCCGGAGGGTCTCTTCCACTATGTTGTCTTGCCTTTTGGGTTACATGGCGCTCCGGCCACGTTCCAGAGGTTGATGGACTTAGTGCTGGAACCCCACCAGGCGTATGCATCAGCGTACCTGGATGACATCATTATTTACAGCTCCGATTGGCAGACCCACTTGGAACAGGTACAAGCGGTGGTGGACGCGCTTCGAACAGCCGGATTGACAGCCAATCCCAAGAAATGTGCATTGGGACTCACGGAAGCCCGCTACTTGGGCTACGTGATAGGCCAAGGAGTGATTAAGCCCCAAATTAACAAGGTTGAGGCGATCCAGAAGTGGCCTAGACCCCTGACCACGAAACAGGTTAGGGCCTTCCTGGGTATCGTGGGGTACTACAGGAGGTTTGTAAAGGATTTTGCGGGACTATCAGCCCCCTTGACGGACCTTCTCAAAGGCAAGAAGTCCGTCATGGTGCGGTGGACTCCGCAGGCCGAGGACTCCTTCCGGGCCCTGAAGGGGGTCCTGTGCGGACAGCCCGTTCTGGTCAACCCTGATTTCCGGAAGGAGTTCATAGTACAGACTGACGCCTCGGAGGTCGGCCTGGGGGCAGTGCTGTCTCAGGTGGTTCAGGGGGAGGAACACCCCGTCACCTTCTTGAGTAGGAAGCTCACCCCTCCCGAGCGGAATTATAGCGTAGTGGAGAAGGAGTGCCTGGCGATCAAGTGGGCCTTGGAGTCCCTACGCTATTACCTGCTGGGACGGCAGTTTCGCTTGGTGACGGATCACTCTCCACTGGTCTGGATGAGGTCCGCCAAGGAACGGAATGCCCGGGTTACCCGGTGGTTCCTTTCTCTGCAGAACTTCCGGTTTACGGTTGAACACCGGGCCGGTAGGTTGCAGGGCAACGCCGATGCCTTGTCCCGCGGCCCGTGCTTGATGGCTGGAGTTCAACCCCGCACGCTTGAACTGAGGGGGGGGGTATGTGAGACTGTGACCGGGGTTATCTATGACGGCCGGTATGTCTCGCCCAGGTTGTGCTCACTCCATGATAGAAAGTAAATCCACTATAGGGTTAATGCTGTTTCCCTACAGGCTTAAGGAAGGGTTAAAAGGAAACAGGAACGAGGGCAGGTGTGCCGGGTGTGGGGGAAGTGACCAGAACTTCCTGAGCCCTCTGCTGGAGAGGCACATGTATTTTGTTATGGACTTTTTGTTTGGACATTAAACACCGTGTGCTGTGAACCTTGATGCCTGGATCCCGTGTCTTCTGCTGCGCAGCCGACCGCGCTACCTCACACAGCTAATAATCGTCTTTTATAAGACCTGATCAGGCCGGCACAGGTCTCTGGAGTTATCTTGGCCCACTCCTCCATGTAGATCTTCTCCAAGTTATCTAGGTTCTTTGGGTGTCTCATGTGGACTTTAATCTTGAGCTCCTTCCACAAGTTTTCAATTGGGTTAAGGTCAGGAGACTGACTAGGCCACTGCAACACCTTGTTTTTTTCCCTCTTGAACCAGGCCTTGGTTTTCTTGGCTGTGTGCTTTGGGTCGTTGTCTTGTTGGAAGATGAAATGACGACCCATCTTAAGATCCTTGATGGAGGAGCGCAGGTTCTTGGCCAAAATCTCCAGGTAGGCCGTGCTATCCATCTTCCCATGGATGCGGACCAGATGGCCAGGCCCCTTGGCTGAGAAACAGCCCCACAGCATGATGCTGCCACCACCATGCTTGGCTGTAGGGATGGTATTCTTGGGGTCGTATGCAGTGCCATCCAGTCTCCAAACGTCACGTGTGTGGTTGGCACCAAAGATCTCGATCTTGGTCACATCAGACCAGAGAACCTTGAACCAGTCTGTCTCAGAGTCCTCCAAGTGATCATGAGCAAACTGTAGACGAGCTTTGACATGACGCTTTGAAAGTAAAGGTACCTTACGGGCTCGTCTGGAACGGAGACCATTGCCGTGGAGTACGTTACTTATGGTATTGACTGAAACCAATGTCCCCACTGCCATGAGATCTTCCCGGAGCTCCTTCCTTGTTGTCCTTGGGTTAGCCTTGACTCTTCGGACAAGCCTGGCCTCGGCACAGGTGGAAACTTTCAAAGGCTGTCCAGGCCGTGGAAGGCTAACAGTAGTTCCATAAGCCTTCCACTTCCGGATGATGCTCCCAACAGTGGAGACAGGTAGGCCCAACTCCTTGGAAAGGGTTTTGTACCCCTTGCCAGCCTTGTGACCCTCCATGATCTTGTCTCTGATGGCCTTGGAATGCTCCTTTGTCTTTCCCATGTTGACCAAGTATGAGTACTGTTCACAAGTTTGGGGAGGGTCTTAATTAGTCAGAAAAGGTTGGAAAAAGAGATAATTAATCCAAACATGTGAAGCTCATTGTTCTTTGTGCCTGAAATACGTCTTAATACTTTAGAGGAACCAAACAGAATTCTTGTGGTTTGAGCTGTTGAATAATAAATGACCGTCTGAATAAACTTTTCACAATTTTAAAAAAAAAAAGAAATAACATTCTTTTTTGCTGCAGTGCATTTCACACTTCCAGGCTGATCTACAGTCCAAATGTCACAATGGCAAGTTAATTCTGAATGTATAAACCTGCTAAATCTGCAGGGGGTTGAATATTACTTGTAGGCACTGTAAGTGGGGACGGTGTGGTGGGAATATTTTATACTCATGCTATGTTTTGATGTGCCTGTGGTGATCCCCATTGGGGGGGTTAGTGCCCTTCATTTCTCATTGATACTTTTTAAAGTGTTTTACAGAGTAGATCTGCCTTAAACAGATGTCGTGTGCGAAAACTCAGTTTTACGTTGTCACTAAGGGGCGCGACCACTTAACCCCTTAACGACCTTTGACGTACTTGGTACATCACGGTGACATGGTGCTAAACGACCCATGACGTACCCAGTACGTCATGGCGAAATCGCGGTCCCGGAGCCCCGGGGAGTCCAATTTCTTTGATTAAACGGTAGATTCGGGAAGGAGGGGACCTCTGCCTGACCTCAGGAGGGGTGGTGCCTCCTCCCCGAACCTACAGAGGCTGTGATTGGCTGACAAACGCCGCTCAGCCAATTACAGTCACTGTAATGTTCCAGCCATTGAAAATGGCTGGAACATTTAAATCCAGCCCTGATCAGTGCTGCTGTAGCACTGGCCATTGGCTGGAGCTGGGTGATCGGTGCTTCACCCGCCCCCAGCTCTGATTGGAGAGACCGGTCTTGTGACCGCTCTCTCCAATCAATGTGGATCTGCGGCCTGTGACTGTCCCTGGAAGCCGAGGAGAGCGGTCTCTGCGGGTGCCCATCGGTAAGTTGCCTCCCGCCCCTGTCCCCGATCACCCGCCCCTGTCACCGATCGCCCCGCCCGCCCCCGCCGCTGTCTCCGATCACCCCGCCCGCCCCTGTCTCCGATCGCCCCGCCCGCCACCGCCAGCCCCGCCGTGGCTCCGATCGCCCCCGCCAGTCCCGCCGCTGTCCCTGATCGCCCCGCCGCTGCTCCCGATCCACCGTTGTCCCCGCCGCCACTGTCGCCACTGTCCCCGCCGCTGCTCCGGATCCACCGCTTCCCCCGCCGCCACGCTCGCCACTGTCCCCGCCGCTGCTCCGGATCCACCGCTGTCCCCGCCGCCACGCTCGCCACTGTCCCCGCCGCTGCTCCGGATCCACCGCTGTCCCCGACGCCACGCTCGCCACTGTCCCTGCCGCTGCTCCGGATCCACCGCTGTCCCCGCTGCCACGTTCGCCACTGTCCCCGCCGCTGCTCCGGATCCACCGCTGTCCCCGCCGCCACGCTCGCCACTGTCCCCGCCGCTGCTCCGGATCCACCGCTGTCCCCGCCGCCACGCTCGCCACTGTCCCCGCCACCGCTCCCGATCCACCGCTGTCCCCGCCGCCACGCTCGCCACTGTCCCCGCCGCCACGCTCGCCACTGTCCCCGCCGCTGCTCCCGATCCACCGCTGTCCCCGCCGCTGCTCCCGATCCACCGCTGTCCCCGCCGCCACGCTCGCCACTGTCCCCGCCGCCACGCTCGCCACTGTCCCCGCTGCCGTCGCACCCACCTTTTTCAGCCGCTGCTGCCCCCGAATCGGCCCCCTCTGTTCCCGATCGGCGGCCGCCGCCTCCTTCATCGGCTGCCCCTTTTCCATCGCCACTACACCTCCTATTCCATCATGTGCTGCAAGCCACCCTCCCCCCACATGTGGGTGGAGGGTGGCTTGCAGCACATGTGGGGGGAGGGTGGCTTGCAGCACATGTCGGGCGAGGGTGGCTTGCAGCACATGTGGGGGGGTGGCTTGCAGCACATGTGGGGGGAGGGTGGCTTGCAGCACATGTGGGGGGAGGGTGGCTTGCAGCAGTACATGTGCTGCAAGCCACCCTCCCCCCACATTTACTTCTGCAAGCCACCCTCCCCCCACATGTGCTGCAAGCCACCCTCCCCCCACATGTGCTGCAAGCCACCCTCCCCCTGGGGCCCCCCCTCCTCCATGTGCCATCTCTCTCTCCCATCAGACTCTGCCCCTCTCCCCGATCTGCTGCCTGCTCTCTCCCATCCTCTTCATCTACTGCCCCCTCTCACCCTCCTCAATCTGTTGCCTCCTTCATCTGCTGCCTCTTCTGTCTGCTGTGATCCTGCTGCCTAGATCCATCCTGTAAGGTAGGTATCCCCATCTCACCTCCCTCCCCCCCCATCCTCTGCCGCTCCTCCATCCGCCGCGCCATTTCCCATCACTCATCCGCTGCGCCCTTTCCCATCCTCCGCCGCTCCTCCATCCGCTGCGCCATTTCCCATCATCCATCCGCTGCGCCCTTTCCCATCCTCTGCCGCTCCTCCATCCGCTGCGCCCTTTCCCATCTTCCATCCGCTGCGCCCTTTCTCATCTGCCGCCTCGCCCTCTCGCATCGCATTATCCAGCGCAGTTGCTCGCTTCCAGACTGCAGTGGATGATGCGATGCGAGACTCGTGCATTGCTCTCACGTTTGGCACTGGTCTTAGTGGCAGGCGCTCATTTTTTTTTTTTTTATTCATTTTTTTATTTTTACTGATGTCTGTATTTTTTATTTTGCCAAACTAATTTTTTTGTATGGGGGGGTCTAGTTTCCAAAATGGGATCACATGTGGGGGAGCTCCATTGTTTAGGCACCTCAGGGGGTCTCCAAATGCAACATGGCGTCTGCTAATAATTCCAATCAATTTTACTGTGAAATGGCGCTCCTTCTCTTCTGAGCCCCGCCGTACGCCCAAACAATTGATTTCCACCACATATGAGGTGCCTGTGTACTCAGGAGAAATTGCACAATACATTTTATGGTGCATTTTTTCCTGATACCCTTGTGAAAAAAAAGCTACCTGTTTGAAAAAACAATTTTGTGGTAAAATAAAAATAAAATATTTTCACGGCTGAACATTACAAACGTTTGTGAAGCCTCCAGGGGTTCAAAGTGCTCACTAAACAGCTAGATAAATTCCATGAGGGGTCTAGTTTCCAAAATGGGGTCAATTGTGGGGGAGCTCCATTGTTTAGGCACTTCAGGGGGGTCTCCAAACGAAACATGGCGTCCGCTAATAATTCCAACCAATTTTGCTGTGAAATGGCGCTCCTTGCCTTCCGAGTCCTGCCGTGTGCCCAAACATTTGATTTACACCACATATGGGGTATCTGCGTACTCAGGAGAAAATGCACAATACATTTTATGGTGCATTTTTTCCTGATACCCTTGTGATAAAAAAAGCTACCTGGTTGAAGCAACAGTTTTGTGGTAAAAAAAATTGTTTTCTTTTCACGGCTCAACATTATAAACTTCTGTGAAGCCCCCAGGGGTTCAAAGTGCACATCAAACATCTAGAAAAAATATTTGAGGGCTCTAGTTTCCAAAATGGGGTCACTTATGGGGGAGCTCCATTGTTTAGGCACCTCAGGGAGTCTTCAAACCCGACATGGCGTCCGCTAATGAGTGCAGCTAATTTTGCACTCAAAAATTCAAATGGCGCTAGTTGCCTTCCGAGTCCTGCCGTGTGCCCAAACATTTGATTTCCACCACATATGGGGTATCTGCGTACTCAGTAGAAAATGCACAATACATTTTATGGTGCATTTTTCCTGATACCCTTGTGAAAATACTAATTTTTATGGCTAAAGTAACATTTTTGTGTTAAAAAAGTAACATTTTCATTTTTTCGTCTACATTGCTTTGGTTGCTGTGAAGCTCCTAAAGGGTTAATAAACTTCTTGGATGTGGTTTTCAGCAGAGTGAGGGGTAAAGATTTTAGAATGGGGTCACTTTTGGGTATTTTCTGTCGCCTAGGTTTCTCAAATCACTCCAAATGTGATGTGGTACCTAAAACATTTTTTTGTAAATTTTGTTGGAAAAATGAGAAATTGCTGATGAACTTTGAACCCTTCTAACTTCCTAACGGAATTTTTTTTTTTTTTCAAAAATTACGCTGGTGTAAAGCAGACAAGTGGGAAATGTTATTTAGTAACTATTTTGTGTGACATATCTTTTAGAATTATGGGCATAAAATTTCAAATTTTGAAAATTGCAAAATTTTCAACATTTTCGCCAAATTTCCGAAATTTTCACAAATAAACGCAAAACATATCGGCCTAAATTTACCACTGACATGAAGTACAATATGTCACGAAAAAACAATCTCAGAATCTCCAGGATCCGTTGAAGTGTTCGAGAGTTATAAACTGTCAAAGTGACACTGGTCAAAATTGCAAAAAATGGCCGGGTATTTAAGGTGAAAACAGGCTGGGGGCTGAAGGGGTTAAAGTGCCTAGGGCAGCATGAAGGCAAAATACAGCCCTGCAGAGGGGTAAGTAGAAAGTGAAGTATTATAGGGGTGAAAGTGAAAAGAAACACAAACATTGTTTCAAGTGACTATTCATCCAGTTACCTTCCGGTCCAATTCTGCCCTAATTCATTACAGCACACTTATAGATCCACACTTAGGCCTAAGCAACATGGCGAGAAAATCGGTGTGAGTGGAGTGCGATAAAACATCGCATTCTACTCGGACCAATTCTAGCCTGTGTGTCAGCACACATGAGCGATTATTTTCTCAGTCCTAATCGGACCAAGAAAACAATCGCAGCATCCTGCGATTGTAATGAGAAACTCTTTTCTCTCACACCCATTCAAGTGAATGGGGCGAGAGAAAAATCGCACTGCACTCGCAGTACACCGGTGTACCGTGCGTGTAGAGCGAGAATCGCAATAGCCAGCTACGGAGGAGAGAGGGAGAGAAATCCCTCCCTCCCCTCCTGAGAGCCGGCCCGCCCCCCAGCTGAGGTCCGCTCGCACAGTCGGACCGTAGACGCAGGGACACTAGCATGACACTCGGCTCCTGCTGTGCTGTCAGCGCGAGCCGAGTGTCATGCGAGCATTGCAGTAGTGCCCCGTGTGGACCCAGCCTTAGGGATACACACACCGACAATGTCTCAGCTGACAATATGGGCAAAATATATAGTGTGAGGAGTGCACTGAACTGGATCACAGAAGGGAGAGGCTGGACTTCATCCTGATTACTTAAATCAAAGCTGAGCCAGATGTAGGATAGCAACAAGGAGGTCTTAAAGGGAAGGTGTCGTAAAAAAAAATGTAATAACTGAAAAAATGTGAAGTATTAATGTTTTAATGTTTTGTTTAAATATTATTATTTGTTTTTAATTGAGCAAATATAAAAAAATATTAAAACGTTTGATATTTTCCACTCAAACACTAGGGGGAGCAGCTGCTGAAATCCTACAGAAATCCTACTGAAGAAATAGCCTGGATTACAGCTGCAGTAAAGTGGGCAGAATCTGCTCTCCTCTGTGTGATATCACACCTCCCCCTCCCAACCTGGGTGTTTCCAAAGATTAAGGGAAGATGAAATGTTGGGACACAGTGCGGAGCCATTTTGTTGGTGACCACAAATGTCTAAAGTGTCACCAAGGACAGCAGGAGTATCACACAGGATAGGATTGGATACACGGCTCAGCAGACAGTATCACACAGGATAGGATTAGATACATGGCTCAGCAGACAGTATCACACAGGATAGGATTAGATACACAGCTCAGCAGACAGTATCACACAGGATAGTATTAGATACACGGCTCAGCAGACAGTATCACACAGGATAGGATTAGATACACGGCTCAGCAGACAGTATCACACAGGATAGGTTTAGATACATGGCTTAGCAGACAGTATCACACAGGATAGGATTAGATACACGGCTCAGCAGACAGTATCACACAGGATAGGATTAGATACACGGCTCAGCAGACAGTATCACACAGGATAGGATTAGATACACGGCTCCGCATACAGTATCACACAGGATAGGATTAGATCACATCTCTGCAGATAGTATCACACAGGATAGGATTAGATACACGGCTCAGCAGACAGTATCACACAGGATAGGATTAGATACACCGCTCAGCAGACGGTATTGAACATGGTGAGATTAGATACAGTAGTTTTGCAGACAGTATCACACATGGGGCTTAGATACACCAGTTGCACATTGGCAGACATTTTGCAGATCTGACAGATTAGGATCCAGACGTCCGTCAGTTCTTCAGTGAAGTCCCGATTCTTTCATCTGGTCGTGCCATGTGTCACGGAGGGAGGGGGTGTCATTGGAGACGGTAACGGCAGCAGCGGTAGCGGGGGGGTGTCTTTGGAAACAGAGACGGTAACAGCTGGGGAAGGCGGTGGCAGCGGTGGAGGAGGGAGGGGGTGTCTTTGGAGACAGAGACGGTAACAGTGGGGAGAGGGGCGGTTGCAGCGTAGTGAGGGCTGGGTAGAGCAGAGGGAGGGGGTGTCATTGGAGATGGTAATGGCGTGGGCAGGGGGGGGCAGTGTAGGTGGCCCGTACTCACACATCCCGGTGACAGGGGTACAGTGGAGCAAACAGTATACGCTGTGAGCTCCACAATGATGGCGCCGATCTCCTCCTTCTGCTGTGATCTGCCCGTGTCGCACAAAGTCGTTTAACCCCTGTCACACGTACTTACCTGCTGAGCGACGTCACTGTGGGCGGCGAACATCCACTTCCTGAAGAGGGTGGGACGTTCGGCATCATATCGACGTCACACAGCGGCCGGCCAATAGAAGCGGAGAGGCGGAGATCAGCGGGACGTAAACATCCCACCCACCTCCTTCCTTCCGCATAGCCGGCTGGAGCTGCGGGACGCTGGTAAGCTGTGTTCATTGTTCCCGGGGTGTCACACAGTGCGATGTGTGCTACCCCGTGTACGATGAACAACCTGCACAAAGTAAAATACACGATTTTTTAACAATAAACGACGAGTATACAATACACGATTTGTCACCGATTTGCGATCGCTCGTAAGTGTCACACAGGACGACGTCGCCAACGAAGCCGGATGTGCGTCACGAAAACCGTGACCTCGACGATCTATCGCACGATAGATCGCCTCGTGTGACACCCGCATTAGTCTCGCTTGTAACAGGGTTGGTGCCTCAGGATTGGAGGATTGCTGATGTAGTACCGATAGTTAAGAAAGGTAAGAAGGTGGATCCAGGCAACTACCATCCGGTAAGTCTGAAATCAGTAGTGTGCAAAGTTTTTGAGGGCTTTTTAAGGGATGACATGCAAAAATATATTTCAGAAAATAATATAATAACTGACAGACAGCATGGATTCATGAAAGATAAGTCGTGTCTAACCAGCATGTTGGCATTCTATGGGGAGGTAAGTGCAAATCTGAAAATTGGTAATGCAGCTGATGTGATTTATTTGTATTTTGTAAAGGCATTTGATACTGTACCACATACTAGTCTTATACTGAAGCTCCAGAAGCAGGGACTAGGAGAAACTATATGCAACTGGGTAAGGAGTTGGAGAAAAGATATGAAACAAAGAGTAGTCATAAATAGTACATTCTCTAAATAGACAATAGTCAGCATTGGGGTACCACAGTGATCTGTGCTAGGAACGATTCTTTTTAATCTCTTTATTAATGACCTTGTGGATGGAATTGAGAATAAAGTGTCAGTCTTTGCTGATGACACCAAACTATGTAGGGTATTAAAAACGGACCTTGATAGTACAATATTACAAAATTATCTGGATAAGATGTCAGAATGGGCAGATACTTGGCTAATGAGATTTCATGTTGATAAATGTAAAGTAATGCACCAAGGACGGAGTAATCCTGTAGCTGAGTATACATTAAATGGAAGTAAACTCGGGACTACAGAACAGGAGAGGGACTTGGGTATTCTGGTTTCAAGTAAGCTAAGCCGTAGCACTCAATGTCCGCAGCAGCTGCAAAAGCAAACAAGATTTTAGGGTGTATAAAAAGAGAGATTATATGCCATGATCCCAACTTATTGTTACCCCTCTATAAATGACTTGTAAGGCCACATCTGGAATATGGGATCCAGTTTTGGGCTCCACATTTTAAAAAGGACATTCAGAAGTTAGAGTCAGTTCAAAGGCAGGCAACTAAATTATTGCAAGGAATGGAAGGACTCCCATACGATGAGAGGTTGAAAAAGTTGCATTTGTTCAGCTTGAAAAAAGACGTCTCAGAGGAGATTTCATTTATATGTATAGATACATGTGTGGTTGTAACGCCCTGGCAAAACCAGGTAGTCACAGAGTTAATTCTCCTTGGCAGCTACACAATCCCCACACAGATGTACACCTACCAATCAGGCCCTACTCACCCCTTCCCCAGGAAAAAGGGAGGGGGCGAGAGGAGCTAAGGAAGTGGAGAGAGGAGTTAAGCCCAGTTTGTAGTCAGTGAAACGCTGACAGGAATAGCTTGGAGCTCCCTGGAGAAGGTGGTAGTCAGGGTTGGAGCCGTGGACTACTGAACTAGGTGGCATTGAGGGCCACAGGCGACGGAAATCCAGTCGCAGAGATCCTGAGTCGACCGGGACAGGGTTGTAGCCCGCCGGTGCCGAGAGTGGGGACTCGGTCCAGAGGCAGTTCGAGCGGACTAGTCCAGACACTAGGGAGACAGACAGAGTGGAAGGAAGGGCCCCTGGCTGTACCTCTGGGTGTGGGACCCAAAGACACCCGCCAAAGGTGACCGGTCATTTGGAAAGTTGGTTGACAAAACAGACTGTGTGTTTACTGACCCTCCACATCAGTACAGCCTCATCCAGCACCACGACTACCAACTGTAAGTGCTCTACTTCCTTCCTCCTAAAGACTGCTCCCTGCAACCTCTCACATTACCCTGGGTCCCGGGACTACACCTTCCCTACCCCTGGAGGGGATCCCACCTTGCTGCCCTGCTCCATCAGCCCTGGCCACCCCCATATCTAGGCAGCGGCGGTGTCACCGTCCATCACCGCAACCCACGAGTGGCGTCACAGGCAAATTCCCTTGTAAATAACCCCTTTTCACTTGTGGGCGGCGGACCGCTGCTCGAGCTCGGGTCCGGTCCCCACTCGAGCCACAGTAAAACCCCAGATCCGAGTATCCCACAGCAGCCCCTTAGCTACGGTCTGGCCCCCGCCCGCAACATGGTCAATACAAAGGACTGGCACATGACTTATTCCTCTCAAAGACAATACTAAAGACCAGGGTGCATACACTGCGAGTGGAAGTCAAGCGATTCTGGCAGCTAAATAGGAAACGGTTCTTTACAGTTAGAGCAGTCAGACTGTGGAATGCACTACAACAACAGGTAATAATGGCAGATACTATTGTGACGCCCCTGGACTAGTCAGGTCGTCACAGGGTACTGCATGCTCTTTATCTCCCAGTGCAGGACTCAACCTGGTTCGGGGAGAAGCTTCAAGCAACACAGCAATTAACCTGTGGAGGACAGGGCCTTTATGGACTGTTCCCACGAAGCTCAGAGATCGGGGGCACTAGCGCAACGAGGGGGATAGGGCTTTCCAAGCAAAGCAGCCCACTGAAATCCCAAGCGTGAGCTCCTGAGAGCAAGCTCCTCTGCTACCCATAGTAGGGAGCGCGGCCCGGTCAGCTCCAAGCTTACTGGCCACCTGAACACTTTCAAATTCTGTGCACGGAGGCAGGTGACAGACTACCAGGCAGTGCTGCAGGGGACTGAACCCGGACGATCTCTCCAAGAGGGCAGCGGCACCCGGAGACTTGGTTTACCACGTTGTCAGCATCTACTTTCCTTCTGAGTGTGTACCCGATTAAGCCCTGCTACCAGCGAGCCTGCACTCCCCCTGCAATCCATCCCACCATTCGGGGTCCCGGGGCCTTTCCCCACTCGTGGAGGGTAACGACATCTGGCTGCCCAACTCCATCACCCCAGGTACTCCCAACGGCAGCGGCGGTACTCCCTATTACCGCACACCACGGGTGGCGTCACAAACTACCTAACGCCCCTGTAAATAACCCCCCATCACGTTTCGTAGTGACCCCGAGCCCCCGGGTCCGGAGACCCCTGAGCCACAAGTAGCGACACCCGGATCCGAGCGGTTCGACCGCTGCTGGGGCGGTTCGCGTCCGGAACAAATCTTGGCGTCACAAACAGGATTCGGACAGGACCCGCTAACCTGGGTGACGTGCGCCTTGAAAAGCGAAGCTGCGTTAAAATCCCGTTCCCGCCATTTTCTGCCATTTTTGGCGCCAAAATGCCATCTTCCAGACCAAAGCGCGCGAATCTGAAGCCCCGCCCTTTGTCCTGAGAGTGTGGCCGGAAAGGGAAGTTCCCAGAGTTCCCCAGCGCGAAAGTGCGTGGCTGGCGAAAACCAAGGGGGAATGACAGGATGTAGCAGCGGAAGTGGAGCAGGGACGCCAAGACTCTGCCATAAAGTTCCTGGGCACCGCAGAGGCAAGATGGCGACAGCACGAGACTGGTCACCAGAGCGCCCTGCTCCTGGGACCGCGGCCTGGATCGAACAAGAAACAGAGCAACTCTGCAGGAGGATGCGGACGCAATTCCTCTATACCCTGAATCATTGGAGGCAAGAGATGAGGAGCCTGGCAATGGCGGTGCGAGCCTGTGAGATAGAAGTCCCACGCGAGGAGCAGGTAAGCAGCTACGCAGTCCCGGTCGACCTGGCCTATACGACTGCGGGATCCGGTCTGCCCCCGCCAGCTGCAAGCATCCAGCCACCGTCACCCTCGCCGAGCTGCTAACCCCAACACCGGCAGCGAAACCTCCAGTCCCCGTTTGTGAGAAGCAGGTTGCAGAGCCCCTGACCCTACCATCTGACCAGGCCATGACAGTGGTAATCCCAGCACCGGCCCGACCAAACCCAGCCGCATCACCGGGCCCGTACCCTAATACGGAGCACCCGGACTCTGCATCCCCTACTGCGGAGCATTCAGTTTCTTTGTCCACCATGGCGGAGGCGGAGCCTGTGGAGATGCCAGCTCCGCCACCGTGCGGCATCCCAGTGGCTACTGGGGCTGCGGGAATCCACTTGCAACTGATGCCAGTGAGGCAGGCGAGGCCGGACGCTGACGCCCTTTACTGGGAAAGAGAACAGCAACTGCAGAAATTGCATCAAGAAATGAATAAAAGAAAACAGCGGCGACGGGAGATTGCTGCCTGCACCAAACAGGAGAAAGATCATCTGAGGAATGCCACCTTCCGGGTCAGAGGGCCACGGTACCATGGCCTAGTCAAGTGCTTCGACCTCGATAAAAGATGGGGGTTCATTATGGAAGCGGGCCTCACGGAGGGGGTATTCGTCTCCCGGAGAGATGTGGAAGGGCATCTCCCGAGGGGGCATGCAGGCCGTGACCTGGAGCCGGGAGAGGTGGTTTCCTACACCCGGCATTGTGGAGAGCGGGGCTGGTATGCCCTAGATGTGAAGAGGCTGGTCATGATTGACGAGAAAGTCATGCCAGCGTCCGCCGTGGATTACAAGCACTAATGATAGCGGGACTCAGCTATCTAACGTGTTAATACTGTGTTTTCTTTTTTTTATTTTCCTAAGTTTGTTATTTTTCTGAAAAATGATAAGTAAAATTTGAAAATGTTGAGTTTAAAAATGTTGATCATCCGGGAAAGTCACCTGATTTTCTGCCAAATTATTTAAAGTTAAATATGGACCATGGCTGTGGGACTGGCAGCGGCCAGCACGAACATGTGCTTTTGTATATAATTGCGCCCAGTGTGCCCACCAGAGTCGTCTTTTTAGCCTCCAGGACTTCAACCCTGTCACGGAACCAAGTAGGAAGTAGTGCACTTCAGGTTGTTTGGGTGGCGGGTTGAAGGGAAAAGGATATTGGGAATGGACAGTCATAGGATAGTGCTGCAGTGGAGTAGGCTGAGCCACCAACTACCGCTACAACCGGTAGCGTTCCCATGGTTCTACTATTAAAAATGAACTTTAAGAGTTTTATAATACAACGTTTAAGTAATGTGCCTCCCCTGTGAGAGAAGTGAAATTGTTCAGTAAACTTGTTATTTTTCTCTTTTCAGTTAACAAAATAAACCTCTGGATGACCTGTAGCTCAGGGACGAGCTATGTTAACCGAGGGGGAATGTGACGCCCCTGAACTAGTCAGGTCGTCACAGGGTACTGCACGCTCTTTACCTCCCAGTGCAGGACTCAACCCCCCATGGTTCTGGGTTCCCAACTTGCAGTACTGCCTCCATCAGCATCCACAAATCCCAATCAAACTTCGCACCACACCCTGTCAGGTACACCATGGGCTGCTAAGCTGGAATAGGGCCGCCCACCTAGGGGTCAGGCAGGGAGGTGACAAGTCAGTACAGTGGTAGCCCTCGAGCAGTGAGGAGCTCAAGGAAGCTGGAAGTTGGAGCTTCCAGAGGAAAGCGTAGATTGGGTTGCAGACGGTGGTCTGGACCCAGAGGAGTCGGAGATCCGGTTGAGGGAGATTGAGACTGGGTGCTGGCTTAGTCAAGGAGGACGGTCGGTAGCTGCAGTTCAATAGCCGGTCTGGGTCCGAAAGCACGTCGGGGTACTGGACCCTAGGTTGGGGAGAAGCTTCAATCCACCCTTTATGGACTGTTCCCACGAAGCTCAGAGATCGGGGGCACTAGCACAATGAGGGGGATATCGTTTTCCAAGCAAAGCAGCCCACTGAAATCTCAAGCGTGAGCTCCTGAGAGCAAGCTCCTCTGCTACCCATAGTAGGGAGCGGGGCCCGGACAGCTCCAAGCTTACGGACCACCTGAACACTTTCACATTTTGTGCACGGAGGCAGGCAACAGACCACCAGGACGAGCTCCCCAAGAGGGCAGCGGCACCTAGAGACTTGGTTTACCACGTTGTCAGCATCTGTGCTCCGCCTGCAATCTATCCCACCATTCGGAGTCCTGGGGCCTTTCCCTACCCATGGAGGGTAATGTCATCTGGCTGCCCCACTTAATCACCCCGGGTACGCCCAACGGCAGTGGCGGTACTCCCTATTACCACACACCATGGGTGGCATCACGAACTACCTAACTCCCCTGTAAATAACCCCCCATCACATTTCGGAGTGACCCCGAGCCCCTGGGTCCGGAGAACCTCGAGCCACAGGTAGCGACACCCGGATCCGAGCAGTTCGACCGCTGCTGGGGTGGTACGTATCCGGAACACTATAACAGCTTTTAAAAAATGGATGATTTCCTCAGTACACACAACATTGTTGGTTATAAATTACTTATTGACAAAATGTATAATTGGTGGAGGAAAGTTGAGCTAGATGGACCTAGGTCTTTTTTCAGCCTCTGTAACTATGTAATCTGGGCACGGTACAATGTATAAACAGGTTGTCTTCTTCCTCCTTGCCGGTTTTAGCTCTACTCAGACATTTGGTTCTCCGCTGTTTGGTACCGTGCCTGTCGTGTTCCAGGTGACCAAGACAATTGCGCTGATACCCTGTCCCTTTTCAATTTTCAGGTTTTTCACCAGCTGATGCCGTCGGTGTCCAAGTTGGGCAGGCCATGCCTCCTGCTGTTATGGGATCTTGTGACGAACATTTGATGTCTTTGGTCCGATCGTCCGTAACACCGGCCACATGAAATATTTACTGTAAGGCGTGAAAAGAGTGGTGTGAGGTAGCTAGCACAAGGTTTTTTCAGATGGATCGGCAGGATGCCATGTGTTGTGTGGAAAATTATCTGCTATATCTCACATCTGCGAATGTCTCTCATTCTATGGCCAGCAAGAAGTTTGCTGGATTAAGTTTCCATTTTCGCTTGCGAAGGATGGAAGATTTCACAAAGGCTTTCTCAGTACGGCAGGCTCTGAAGGTTTGGAAAAAAGAGCATATCAGACTAGATAGTCGGCATCCGATCTCATACAACCTATTGGGCCATCTTATTGCTGCTGCATTGGTAGTATGCCTCGACGGTTTTGAGGCCTCGCTGTTTTACACCACTTTTTGCTTAGCCCTTTCTGCTGCTCTTCGTGTGAACGAGTTGGTTGTTAAAGAATAGGCCCGGTGGCCTCAAACACGACAACGTGTTTCCGGAAAATGGCACTATTCGAGTTCGGCGCTCAAAAACCAATAAATATATTATGAGAGTTTGGGTGCCCCTGACGGGTTGAAGGGTCAGTGTGCCCCTTTAGGGTGGCCACTGGTTATTTTGCTCATCATGTGACAGGCTCAAATTTCTTAACCTATATCAAGGTTCCCCTCTCACCCAGTATCAATTTCAGGCTGTCTTTAAAAGTTGCTTAGCTGCTTGCGGTGTCCAGCCTGCTGAATTCGGAACTCATTCTTTCAGAATTGGTGCCGCCACCGAGGGATCCCACGCGGGCTTGTCGGTATGTGAGGTAAAGCGCATTGGGCATTGGAAATTGAACTGCTTTGCAGGTTTCATCCTTCCTGAACTGTTAACTTAAACTGTTTTCTGTTTTAGGTTCCCAGCGCTCTTCGGTATGGCTTCTGGGATACTTGTATGTATTTTGGGCCGCACAAAGAGCAGCCTGCAGAACCGGGGAAAAAAATTTAGGCTTCAGTGAAATGGAAGTAAGATGGAGAGGAATTTGGGGTCTCACCTGGGCTCAAGTTCTGCCCGAAGCGATGGAAATCAGCAAGTCCACATGCTCCCTTGTGATATTGGTAACACATGCTGAGGGGAACGGTCTGTGTTTCCTAAAGATGGCAGAACTGATGAGTCTCATGAGGGCTGACTTGGAGTGTATGATGGGTCTATTTTCGGAGGTAGTATGGTCCGAGATTATCCCTCGGGTTACATGGCATGGCGTCAGGGATGCAACGGTGGTGGAGAAAGCACGAGAACAGTGAACTGCAGAAATTCTTGCTTTGTTCGGTCAAAAGCTGGGGTGGTCATGTGGCATAGGTAGTTGGAGTGGGAGAATAGACGGTTGATGGGGCAGGATGGAGTACACTTTAACGACATAGGCCTCAATATATATGTTTGTCAGGGTTGCAGGACGGGGTATGGTGCAGGTTGCAGGTTTTGCTTTTGCTGGGTGGCGGTAGGTGGGTAGATTTGCACCAGCCCTTTTGTGGTGGTGTTTGAGCAAAAGACCAGGGGACGGACTTGTCCTCGTAGAGATGGGGGTGCATACCGGTGTTTTACTGTTTTAAAGTAAATTTAAAGGATTGAGCTTTCACGGAAATGAAAGCAAAATAAATCTGTGGCCGACCCCGTCCAACAAAGAACGTTGTGTTTTTTGGGAGCACCTAAGGGAGGTGAGCTTATGGTTCAAGGGTTATGTATATATCTGCAGTCTTGCAGTTCCAGGTCAGCCGCATGATACATTTGTATCACATAAACCTGCAACTTCCCAATATGTCCTTAACAATGGTAAGAAGATACTGGATGCTGTTGTTATCAGTCATCATCAGACTGCCGACAATACAGGAGCCACATTACTGGTGAGATGTAGTCAGTATCACACACAGGTCAGTAATGGTAAAACTGTTTGAAAAGTAACAGGTGAAGTTTATATACATTTGATCACGGAACTGAGTAAAAATATTGAAAATATTCCTTCGTGTACAGTTTTTTCCCCAATCACTAACTTCATAGGCTTCCAAAAGAATAGAATTCCATAATATTTCAAAAGGAATTTCTCCTATACTTTTCTCAAGACGGTGCTATAGTGTATTGTAGTGATGTTCCTGGGCTGATAGAAAAATTTAACATTGAGTACAATACGAGTAAGTGCAAACTCTCTATTGATTCATCCCCAATAAAATCTGAAAGCTGTGCTGCTCCACAATCGCAGTAAGTGTGTACCACCCCCGTGTCAGCAGCCAGAACTGCTCGGATCCAGATCCGCGGTGGCTCGAAGGGTCTCCGGACCTGGGAGGGGTCATGCGGCCACTCGAAATAAAAAGGGGTATTTACAGGGGGTTGTGTGTTTAAAGTTCATGACGCCACCATGGTGTGTGGTAAGGTGGAGTACCACCGCTGCCGTTGGGAGCACTCGGTGGCGATGGGATGGCAGCCAGGTATTTAACCCCTCCGTGGGTAGGGGGGAATGCCCCGGGGCTCGGTGACGCTGGTGAAGGGATACCGTTGGGGAGGTAAGGGTCACCGCGTACTCACTCACTCCAATGACGCTGACACCGACAACTTGTAAGCCAAAGTTCTGAGCACCACTGCAGGAAGGGAGCACGCCTGGATCCCGTGCCCATTGGTGTTGCTTGTTAGCCTGTGGCCTTTTCCTTGGCACCTTTCTACTGATTGGCCCCTGTATTGTAGAACTAGTTGGGTCCCGCTCACCCATATGGCTAACGGAGTGAGCTTGCTCTCAGGGTTCACGCTTGGGATTTTTCTGGACTGTGTATTGGGAAAGTCCTATCCCCCTCGTTGCGCTAGTACCCCGATTTTGGAGCGGGTGGAGAGCGAATCTTGAAGGATCCATCCTCGTCAGGTGAATTACCAGGACGCTTGAAGCTACTTCCCGGTCTAGGGTCCACGTACCCCATCGTGCCCTGGCCCCTGCCCGGAGATGGCACAAGGCCGCCGGCTGCCCTCTTTCGGCAGTTCCGTGCCCCTTGTCACGGTCCCCTGCGACCGGGGTTCCAGCCCCTACCAGGCCCAGACCAACGTCTGCCACCTAGTATTCTCAAGGAGCCCTGCTCCCAACCTTCTCCAACGCTGCTCCTCTCTCAACTGTCTGCTCCTGACACTCCTGACCATCCCTAACCAACCCCCCAAATGGGCGGCCCTATTCCCTTCAGGCTACCCATTGGTGTGTCTGGTGGGTGTGGTGCAGAGTGTTTCTAGGATTTTGATTAGCTTGTTCTTAGCAATACCAAAGGCCAGGCGTAACCAAGGAGGATGTGGATACTGTGCAGAAGGGCAGATTGCACAATACCCTGTCACGACATGATAGGCCAGGGCATCACAAGTGTCCTTCAGTGTCTGTAGGGCATTCTGTGCAATTGCAGAAGAGCTATGAGAATTTAGACTTTATTCTCAAAAAAAAACGTAACTATGCGCATGTTTTACGCCTGATTTTCAGCCACTAAAAATGTGGGGATTGCTTTCCGATCATACATGTTTCTCATCTATTTAGCGGACCCAGCGTCTATCAGACATTATTATGTCATATCCTGTGGATGAAGATTAATATTGGCGGTGCAAATAATCTAAACATTTGGGAAAGATGGGAATACCACTTTAATTCTGGCAAACAAGTCCTTTACTGTCACCTGTATTAATCTATACACCTGCATAATGTGAACTGAATAGCCTTTGGTTACCTACAATTAATTTCTTGCTTCTAGAAACTGTGCCTTAGAGGTATCGAGCCATAGTAACGAGAGGATGGAGCTTTCTTCTTCTGGCGCTGACTTTATCCGCAAAGTACAAATACAGTGTGGTTCAAAACAAGCAGGTGCATGAATTTCTTGGAAATAATACACTCTCTCCTGGCCTCAGGAAACACTGAGGAATTAGCTGGGAATAAGAGAAGGCTGGCTGCCTAGCAACCTGTATGCGACCAGATCCCACTAATCCCCTGTGTGTTCCCTAACCTTGATACGGGGGCCTGGTGCATGTTCTGAAGCCGGAAGAAGGAGCATTGTCCAGCACAATAGCACTCCTATTTACATCCAACCGCTGCAACATTAAATGAGTTAACTACTAGACTTTTGTGGCCATTGTAGCTTCATGGATTAATCTGTAGCAAGTTTCTTTATAAAACAACAATACTTACCTTAGTCTTGCATTACTGGAAATATTATTAGCTTTAATACTCATATTCATCCCGTTTTATGTGTATGCTGAAATAATAGCTTAACTGAAACATTAATTTTATTTTATATCTATTCATTAACTTTAATCATCATTCAAATCATAATTTTTCTCTAAAGCTAAAAATGTCCTTTTGCTTTGTTAGGGTATCCTGAGTAGAGATTAAAAATGAGCGAACCTGTGGTTTGAGGTTTGAGTTCGGAAACCGACATCCAAAAACCCAAAGTATGGGTTTGAAGTTCGAGTGCAAACCACCCAAGCGAGCAGCGCTGGGCTTAGGTATGATTGATGCTCAGCCATGTGCGAGCCGCTTGCAGTGTTTGAACGGCTCACACTTGTGGTAAAATCAGGGTGATCTGATGTAGTGTGCACACACAAAACAAAGAAAAAAAATTGAAAAACCCCACACACCCTCCCCTGGAAGGGATCTGTTTATGGCTGGCTGCATGTGCACGGAGACATGAACTGCCCAATTACTGACCTCCATTGAGGTTCGGTTCAAGTCAGGGTCACAATCCGAGCTTTATCAAAGATTTGACTTTATCTAAGGTTGCCCTGCAAACTGAACCTCCAAAGGTTCACCCATCTCAAGTAGAGATGAGCAAACCCGAAGTTTGGTATTCGGTGTTCATACCAAACACAGACTTTCCCAAAAAAACAATTTGGATTCGGAGTTCTTTATGTATGAAAACTGCTTGCGTGAGCATCGCTGTTCTCTGGTACTCTCTGTGCTCAGCCCAATGCGAGCAGCTTGCAGTATTTGAATGGCCTACACTGGGGGTAACAACAGCATAATTGAATGTAGTGTGTACCGCCCCCCTAAAAAAAAATGGAAAAGCCCCACTTACCCGCCCCCTGAAGTGATCTGTTTATGGCTAGTTGCATGAGACCCGAAATGCTCAATTAGTGACTTTCAATGGGGTTCATGTCAAGTCCGGGTCCCAAACCGAACTTTAATTACAGTCCAGCTGAAACCGCCAATCCATACTTCCATGGGTTTACTACTCTGTAATCCTGAGTTTACCATTGCCGGTGTCAGAAATTCTGTTCGTATAATCCACCTTGTCAGAAACCACTTACATTGCAAATCTTAAACACCATTAACCTTCATATAACTGACATTCTTGGTTTTAATATGAACATTAACCCTTAAACACCATTTTGTTTTAATGGTAATACTTTCCCTTAAGAGCTGTTTTTTTAAATTTTGTATTTTTGTTTTTTTCTTCCCTTTATCCTAAAAACATAATTTATTTTAATCTTTGCATCTATATGGACGTTCGAGGGTTCGTTTTTTGCTTGTTATTGTAATATTGAATGGCAATATTTACCTAACTATATAATGTACTGAAAAACAGAAAAAAGTTGGGTGGGATGATGATAAACCCAACATTATTTACAGGGTTGTGTTTTTACCCAGTTCAGTGCACAGTATAAATGACCTAATAAGATAATTCTTTGCACATTATAATTACAGTGATACTAAATTTATAAAGGTAAATATAAATATTTATATATTTGTTACTAATGTGAAAAAAAAACAAAAAAGATGCAGACGGTGGCTATCTTTTGAGGATATCTGTTTGTGCAGGTAACTATTACTGTGCAGAATTATTAGGCAACTTAATAAAAACCAAATATATTCCCATCTCACTTGTTTATTTTCACCAGGTAAACCAATATAACTGCACAAAATTTAGAAAAAAATCTGACATGCAAAAACAAAACCCAAAACATTAGTGACCAATATAGCCACCTTTCTTTATGATGACACTCAACAGCCTACCATCCATAGATCCTGTCAGTTGCTTGATCGGTTTACGATCAACATCGCATGCAGCAGCCACCACAGCCTCTCAGACACTGTTCCGAGAGGTGTACTGTTTTCCCTCCCTGTAGATCTCACATTTTATGAGGGTTCAGATCAGGTGAACAAGGAGGCCATGTCATTATTTTTTCATCTTTTAGACCTTTACTGGCCAGCCACCCTGTGGAGTAGTTGGATGCATGTGATGGAGCATTGTACTGCATGAAAAACATGTTTTTCTTGAACGATACCGACTTTTTCCTGTACCACTGCTTGAATAAGTTGCCTTCCAAAAACTGGCAGTAGGCCTGGGAGATGAGCTTCACTCCATCCTCAACCCGAATAGGTCACACAAGTTCATCTTTGATGATACCAGCCCATACCAGTACCCCACCTCCACCTTGCTGGTGTCTGAGTCGGAGTGGAGCTCTCTGCCCTTTACTGATCCAGCTTCTGGCCCATCCATCTGGCCCATCAAGAGTTACTCTCATTTCATCAGTCCATAAAACCCTTGAAAAATCCGTCTTAAGATATTTCTTGGCCCAGTCTTGACGTTTTATCTTGTTTCGTGTTCAAAGGAGGTCGTTTTTCAGTCTTCCTTACCTTGGCCATGTCCCTGAGTATGGCACACCTTGTGCTTTTTGATACTTCAGTAACGTTGCAGCTCTCAAATATGGCCAAACTGGTAGCAAATGACATCTTGGCAGCTTCACGCTTGATTTTCCTCAATTCATGGGCAGTTATTTTATTAGCCTTTTTTGCCCAACACGCTTCTTGCGACCCTGTTGGCTATTTGCCATGAAACGCTTGATTATTTGGTGATCACACTTCAAAAGTTTGGCAATTTCAAGACTGCTGCATCCCTCTGCAAGACATCTCACAATTTTGGACTTTTGAGAGCCTGACAAATCTCTCTTCTGACCCATTTTGCCAAAGGAAAGGAAGTTGCCTAATAATTAAGCACACTTTATATAGGGTGTTGATGTCATTACTCCACACCCCTTCTCATTACAGAGATGCACATCACCTGATTTACTTAATTGGTAGTTGGCTCTCAAGCCTATACAGCTTGGAGTAGGACAACATGTATAAAAAGTATCATGTGATCAAAATACTCATTTGCCTAATAATTCTGCACACAGTGTATAAACCCATACTACTGCCTCCACCATGTGTGACATATGATGTGGTTGATTTCAAATCATGAGCCCTTCCTTTCTTTATAATCACAGAAACGTATTTCAGAACCAAGTGGCTTTTTCTTTAGCAAAATCTCATCTGGCTCATTTGTGCTTTCTTACCTGTTTTACTAATGATATACATATTGAACTAATGTAGGAGCTACATACTGTCACTGGACCATCGTAAATAGCTGGTACAAATTTGCAAGTAATGCCTAGGCGGATGAACTCTCCTGCAGACTCAAAGCAGTACAGAAAGCTCAAACATGAGCTACCAAACTTTTTGGATGCCACCTGACCACTGAGAGACAGGTGGTAAGATGTACAGATTGCCAGGCCCTTGTAAAGCCCACTTTACACATTGCAATTAGTTGTACAATCGCATTTGCGATGTGACACGCCCAGGTTGCATACGGGATCTTATGAGATTGCACGAAGGTCGTTCATTTGCTGTCACACGTGCGTTAGTAGTCTATGTTAAATTGGTCAATTTTGTGTGCGATCCTTTAGATCATGTGTTCTGTGACGTATGCATTGGGCAGCTTTTTTTTTTATTTATTGACTTGACAAGCGTGTGTACTGTGTAGGGATGCGTTTTTACTATGTCATCTGCCATTCAGCTCTGCTACATGGCCGCTAACAGCAGACACAGACAGCCATGTAGCAGAGCTGAATGGCAGATGACAGCAGACACAGACAGAGCCGCACTGTCAGAATGAACTCGGGTGAACTTCACCCGACTTCATTGTCATGCTGCGGCTCTGTCTGTGCCGCTTCCTGATTAGCGGTCACCAGTGAAGGACTCACCGGTGACCGCTAATCTCCTGAGTAACTAAATTGAAACCAAATGCTGTTTTTTCCTCTGTCCTGATGAAGAAGGCGGACATGCCTTTGAAACGCGTTGACTTGGCCTAAATAAAGAAAATATAGCAAAGAATTCATCACATCGTTTGGCTTCATGGTTTTAGCGCAGTGTTAAACCCGACTTTCTTGTCCATTCATGATTCCCTGGAGTAACTAAATTGAGCAGCCCTCTCTCATATACTCACCGATCCCCGATCCCCGGCGCTGCACGGCGTTCACACTGCTCCGGCGGCTTTTACTGTTTTGAAAAAGCCGGCCGCCCATTAAACAATCTCGTATTCCCTGCTTTCCCCGCCCACCGGCGCCTATGATTGGTTACAGTGAGACACGCCCCCACTCTGAGTGACAGGTGTCACACTGCACCCAATCACAGCAGCCGGTGGGCGTGTCTATACTGTGTAGTGAAATAAATAATTAAATAATTAAAAAAAACGGCGTGCGGTCCCCCCCAATTTTAAAACCAGCCAGATAAAGCCATACGGCTGAAGGCTGGTATTCTCAGGATGGGGAGCTCCACGTTATGGGGAGCCCCCCAGCCTAACAATATCAGCCAACAGCCGCCCAGAATTGCCGCATACATTATATGCGACAGTTCTGGGACTGTACCCGGCTTTTCCCGATTTACCCTGGTGCGTTGGCAAATCGGGGTAATAAGGAGTTATTGGCAGCCTATAGCTGCCAATAAGTCCTAGATTAATCATGTCAGGTGTCTATGAGACACCCTCCATGATTAATCTGTAAATTACAGTAAATAAACACACACACCGAAAAAAATCCTTTATTAGAAATAAAAAACACAAACATATACCCTGGTTCACCACTTTAATCAGCCCCAAAAAGCCCTCCATGTCCGGCGTAATCCAGGATGCTCCAGCGTCGCATCCAGCGCTGCTGCATGGAGGTGACCGGAGCTGCAGCAGACACCGCCGCTCCGGTCACCTCCACACAGCTAATGAAGACAGCCGCGCGATCGGCTGAGCTGTCAGTGAGGTTACCCGCTGTCACTGGATCCAGCGGTGGCCGCGGGTAACCTCAGTGACAGCTCAGCTGATCGCGCTACTCACCGCCGCTCCTATCACCTCCACGCAGCAACTGAGGTGAGTAGCGCGATCAGCTGAGCTGTCACTGAGGTTACCCGCGGCCACCGCTGGATCCAGTGATAGCGGGTAACCTCAGTGACAGCTCAGCCGATCGCACGGCTGTCTTCATTAGCTGCGTGGAGGTGACCGGAGCGGCTGTGTCTGCTGCAGCTCCGGTCACCTCCATGCAGCAGCGCTGGAAGCGACGCTGGAGCATCCTGGATTACGCCGGACATGGAGGGCTTTTTGGGGCTGATTAAAGTGGATTTTTCGGGTGTGTGTGTTTATTTACTGTAATTTACAGATTAATCATGGAGGGTGTCTCATAGACACCTGACATGATTAATCTAGGACTTATCGGCAGCTATGGGCTGCCAATAACTCCTTATTACCCCGATTTGCCAACGCACCAGGGTAAATCGGGAAGAGCCGGGTACAGTCCCAGAACTGTCGCATATAATGTATGCGGCAATTCTGGGCGGCTGTTGGCTGATATTGTTAGGCTGGGGGGCTCCCCATAACGTGGGGCTCCCCATCCTGAGAATACCAGCCTGCAGCCGTATGGCTTTATCTGGCTGGTTTTAAAATTGGGGGGACCGCACGCCGTTTTTTTTAATTATTTAATTATTTATTTCACTACACAGTATAGACACGCCCACCGGCTGCTGTGATTGGGTGCAGTGTGACACCTGTCACTCAGCGTGGGGGCGTGTCTCACTGTAACCAATCATAGGCGCCGGTGGGCGGGGAAAGCAGGGAATACGAGATTGTTTAATGGGCGGCCGGCTTTTTCAAAACAGTAAAAGCCGCCGGAGCAGTGTGAACGCCGTGCAGAGCCGGGGATCGGGGATCGGTGAGTATATGAGAGAGGGGGATAGACTGACATGGATAGAGAGTGAGGGACAGAGATAGTGACTGACTGACAGAGATTAGTGAATGACAGACATTGTGAGGCGCTTCAGAACGCAGCTTTTCAGCTGCGCTCTGAAGCGGACCTTTTTAAAGCTGCGTTGCAGAGCGCACACCTGCGCACATAGCATCAGACACCAAAATCGTATGAGGGATGTCACACGTTACAATTGACTAGGTTCGTGCAACAAAACGCTCAATTCTAGACAAAGATACGATGTGTTTGCGATCAACGGTTTTGCGTTCAATCCTGATCGCACGTAGCTGTCACACGCAGATACCTCACTAACGATGCCGGACGTGCGTCACTTACAACTTGACCCCAACGACGGATTGTGAGATATATTGAAGCGTGTGTAGCGGGCTTTAGAGACCTCAATATCCAAGTATTAGCTGACTATGCTCTTGTGCTTGTCTCATTTGTCTCATTGTAATGAATGGTTCTATCAGTGACACGTCTGAATTTCGGTATTAAGATGGAAGCCCTAGACGGAAGCCATGAAAGCACTATTGAGTGCAGTGTGTATTGAACCTAACTGCGATGTACTACTAAAGCGTGAACAGAAGAGGTTTTGTGCTTACGAGTGAATTCTTAATGTCATCTGCTGTTTTTAATATCTAGCATTTCCACCACACATGGATGTGACTCATTCTGTTACTAATTAAGTAAAAGTAAATGTAGCCAATGGTGACATCACTGTGTCTCTTATTAATATAGACACAAGACACACCAACATTGGTTAGAATTTACCCATTTAGGGTTGCGACTATTCCCTTTGACGTTAACATGTAAGCTTGAACGAAAAGATCTGAGGAATGTTTCCAACACGTTATAAATTGTGAGGACATCCCCACATATTACTAGGAAGGTGCCTATATGGACAGGGCCTTAAAGATCGTGGTCAATGAGAGTGAGACTGCAACAGGACTTGTGCTGGAGGAGGGCCTGCCAATGAAAGCATTGACTTCAGCTGGATGTGCGTCCAAGGACGCACATTTAGTTGAAATACTGTGTGACACCCTGGCAAAACCAGGTAGTCACAAACGTTGTCCACCCTCCTTGTTATCACCAAAAACCCACACCCAGGTACAATACATAGCCATTAAAACCTAGCCACCCCCTCATGATAATAAGGACACACCAGTGGGCGGGATCAGGTGGATGAGAACGCCCATCTAGGGGTCTTGAGGTGTAAGGGGCGGGAACACGAGAAGAGAGTTGGCAGTTGAAGCTGACAGTGGTAGTGGAGTTTGGTAGTGGAGCTGACAGAGAAGTGTAGTCAGGGGTAGGGGCCCTTGGACTACCCGGCTAGGTGGCAGACAGTGAACAGGGCCACAGGCGACGGAGATCCGGTCACGGGAAACCTTATGTGGACCGGGGCTGGGTTGTAGCACGCCGGTGCCGACAGCGGGAATCCGGTCCGTAGGCCGTGCACTGACGGGGTGCCTGGACCCTAGGACAAGGAAGGTTGCAGGCCCCTTGTTAATCAACCAGCAGAGGACGAGGTTTCAGGCCTTGTTCTCCAGAAGCCCAGAGAGTGAAACGGAAGCCCAACGCGGGGGATAGGGTGTCCGTCAGAACCCACAGAAATCCCAAGGGTCAGATTTCACGGGCCACAGCTCCCAAACATACACAGTCCAGGGAGTGGACTTCTCCGTTCCATGCAAAGTCATCCGACAGAAGAGACAAAACACAGAGTGCAGGAGGAAGGGACACCTGTTTACTAACCCAGGTGTGGGACCCGAATACACCCTCCAACGGCAGCCGGTCACTGGCAACTTGGTTTACCACTGGACTTGTGTGAGATTACTGAACTGTGAGTACACCATTGACCCCCGGTCCAACCCAGCACGCCACCTCCAGCAGCCATTACTCCCGTGTACCGACCCGGGCCCCTGGGACTACACCTCCCGTACCCATGGTGGGGATCCCATCTTGCTGCCCCGCTACACCAGCCCCGGGCTCCCCATCACCAGGCAGCGGCGGTGTCACCATCATTCACCGCAACCCATGGGTGGCGTCACCGACACAACAAACCCCCTGTAAATATTCCCCTTCCGACGGTTGTGAGGACGGACGGCCGTGCGAGCCCGGGTCCGGGCACCACTCGAGCCGCAGCAGCGAACCCAGATCCGAGCGGGCCCAGAGAAGCGGCAGCGGCCCCCGCCCGCAATAAATGTATATTCCAGGGAAGAGACCTATCTCAACCTTGCACCGCAACACACGCAGCCAGCCAATCAGAGGCTGGCAGCTGACGTCAGTGTGCAAAGCATTGGTCTTGCATTGCAGTGATGTCATCCTTTGCCCATAGCAGGCATGGCGATATGAGCTGCTGGCCAAAAGAGAACACCAGGTGTCGTGGGAATGAGAAGAATGTTTGGGTTTTTTTATTCATTAGAAAAAAAGAGGCAGAACAAGGGACATATATACCAGTAAGGAACCAAGGATGGGGGACATACATACCACGAGGAAGCAAACATATATATCGGCTGAAAAATGTATTGAACACGTCACCAATTTTCTAACTAAATGTTTTGTAAAGATGCTATTGACATGAATTTCTCACCAGATATTAGTAACAACAAATTAATCAAACCATTTATGTCTTTAAATTAAGTTATAAGTAATAATGAGAAATGACAGAGGAAAAAGGATTGAACATATGAAGAAAGAGAAGTGCAAAAAGCCATGGAAAGTCATGACACAGCTGAAATCTATCAGTCATTAGAAAGAAATCCTGCACTTAGTAAAAGATATCAGTTGGTTCAACTGATGACGTGTTTAAAGGTGTCTCATTACCAAGGTGCCATACAAGAAACATCTCACGATTGGTAAAACCAGTGAGCTATCTCAAGACCTTTACAACCTTATTGTTGCAAAAGATACTGATGGCATTGGTTACAGAAGAATTTCTAAACTACTGAAGGACCTAGTGAGTTGGGAAATCAGAAGAGTTGTCCAAGAGCCAAGAACCACTTGTAGAAAGCTAAAGAAAGGCCTGGAATCAGCAGGTACACTTGTTTCAAAGAAAACAATAAGTAATGCATTTCACCTCCATGACTAGTGATCGGCGATTCCCCCGATGATCGGGATCGGGAGCCTCGCCCGATCATTTTGTAAAGATCGGGATCAGGATCGAGATAACGCCAACTTGCGTCCGTTCACCGAACTCTGGCTTTACAGTTATGAGATGGGGTGAGGGGCTATAAAATAAAGAATATAGGTAATAATAAAAATTGTCATTATACTTACAGGCCTGCAAACTCTGTCTCCCGGCCACTTCTGCTTATGAGTTCGATCATTGCTATGCCCTTCCGGTATACAGCACTGACTAAAGGACATTCCGTGATGTCATTGCTATGTGACCAGTCAGGTGTGAATGTTGTTTTACCTCATTGGTTACAGACTGGTCACATGACTATGACGTCATCAAAGGTCCTGTTAACTTTGATTGTCACTGTGTGAGTGTCGCTTTGCATCACGGTTCAAAATCTCCTGACAGGAGCGGTCAGCTGCATGTATTTCCATGCAGCTGAAGCGCTCCTGTCCTGAAAGCGTCAGGCTTTGTGGGGTGGTGCAATGTGAGACGCAAGTGCAATCATACGCTCACTGTCAGCCTGCTTCTTGCTCTGTACAGAGCGATGTAGCAGAGCTGACTTGGCTCTCTCTGCTTCTCACTTTGTATAAACTGTGTCTGTAAAGAGTAATGACACTGACATTGCTGTCCCTGTGGATTACGTCGGACTAAGGATTTTTTTATAATAAAGATGGAGTCTCTAAATTTTTTTTTATTTTATTTCTAATAAAAAAAAATGTCTGTGTTTTTTTTTTGTTTACGGTTTACTAGGAATTTATTGTGGCCATGTCTAATTTGGCGTGACACCATGAATTCGGGCTTAGTACCATCTGAGAATACAAAGCTGGTATTAACCCCTTTATTACCCAGCGCGCCACCACCATCAAGGTCACTGGACGAGCCGGGTAAAGCGTCTAGAAATGGCACTAAGATACAATCTAAGAGAACTAAGAGAACTAAGCACTAAGAGAATCCCAGCCCCCACCTGCCTGGCTTTACCTGACTGGCGATCAAAATACGGCGGGAGCCCACGCATTTTTTTAATTAATTTTTTTTTTATTTAAGGGCTGTTAAGTTGTGTGTATTAAGTTGTATGTTCTTATGTGACCCAGATGAATATTATGGTTTGGGTTTTTTTTGGGGGGGGGGTGTGATTAGATCTTCTGCTATGGGGCCCCATGATTTATACACCGTGTGCAGAATTATTAGGCAAGTTGTATTTTAGAGGATTTTTTTATTATTGGTCAACAACTATGTTCTCAATCAACCCAAAAGACTCATAAATATCAAAGCTTAATATTTTTGGAAGTTGGAGTGGTTTTTTTTTAGATTTGGCTATTTTAGGAGGATATCTGTTTTTGCAGGTAACTATTACTCTGCAGAATTATTAAGCAACTTAAAACCAAATATATTCCCATCTTACTTGTTTATTTTCACCAGGTAAACCAGTATGACTGCACAAAAATTAGAAACAAACATTTCTGACATGCAAAAACAAAACCCAAAAAAATGAGTGACCAATATAGCCACCTTTCTTTATGATGACACTCAGCAGCCTACCATCCATAGTTTCTATAAGTTGCTTGATCTGTTTACGATCAACATTGCGTGCAGCAGCCACCACAGCCTCCCAGACATTGTTCCGAAAGGTGTACTGTTTTCTCTCCCTGTAGATCTCACATTTTATGAGGGGCCGCAGGTCCTCTATAGGGTTCAGATCAGGTGAACAAGGGGGCCATGTCATTATTTTTTTCATCTTTTAGACCTTTATTGGCCAGCCACGCTGTGGAGTAGTTGGATGCATGTGTTGGAGCATTGTCCTGCATGAAAATCATGTTTTTCTTGAATGATACTTCTTCCTGTACCACTGCTTGAAGAAGTTGTCTTCCAGAAACTGGCAGTAGGTCTGGGAGTTGAGATTCACTCCATCCTCAACCCAAAAAGGTCCCACAAGTTCATCTTTGATGATACCAGTCCATACCAGTACCCCACCTCCAGCTTGCTGGTGTCTGAGTCGGAGTGGAGCTCTCTGCCCTTTACTGATCCAGCCTCTGGCCCATCCATCTGGCTCATCAAGAGTTACTCTCATTTCATCAGTCCATAAAACCCTTGAAAAATCAGTCTTAAGATATTTCTTGGCCCAGTCTTCACGTTTTATCTTATGCTCCTTGTTCAAGGGATGTCGTTTTTCCGCCTTCCTTACCTTGGCCATGTCCCTGAGTATGGCACACCTTGTGCTTTTTGATACTCCAGTAACGTTGCAGCTCTGAAATATGGCCACACTGGTGGCAAATGGCATCTTGGCAGCTTCATGCTTGATTTTCCTCAATTCATGGGCAGTTATTTTGTGCGTTTTTTGGCCAACACGCTTCTTGCGACCCTGTTGGCTATTTGCCATGAAACGCTCAATTGTTCGGTGATCACGCTTCAAAAGTTTGGCAATTTCAAAACTGCTGCATCCCTCTGCAAGACATCTCACAATTTTGGACTTTTCAGAGCCCGTCAAATCTCTCTTCTGACCCATTTTGCCAAAGGAAAGGAAGTTGCCTAATAATTAAGCACACCTTATATAGGGTGTTGATGTCATTACACCACACACCTCCTCATTACAGAGATGCACATCACTTGATTTACTTAATAGTTGGCTCTCAAGCCTATACAGCTTGGAGTAGGACAACATGTATAAAAATTATCATGTGAGCAAAATACTCATTTGCCTAATAATTCTGAACACAGTGTATGTTCACCCTTGATGTCATCCATTTCATACATATATAACTTGAGTGTACGAAGTAACTCGTTTTGTATGATACTCAGAAATAGCTCAGCACTGAGACCACCATCAATCCTGGTCAAGTATCCAATGCATTTGGCTGTGAAATATCATCATATAATTAGGCTTCCTACACCAAACTTCACAGTTCCTTTAATATCTTGATCCATTAGCACCTTTTTCCCTTGTTTCTTTCAGACCCATCTGCATCCATCAGAGCCTAGTCTATTCACTTTCGTCTCATTGCTCCATACCACCTGTTTGCAATCTTTTACTGTCCACTTATCATACTTTTTTGCAAACTCAAGCCACCAGTTTTTAAGACGATATTAAAGTTGAGGCTTCTTCATCTTTTTGCGGCCTACTATTCCAGACATGTTCGTCGCACACTGATTAGAATGGAAACATTTTTAAACACAGTAGCAAAACAGTAACAATGCAGTGACATGAGAAGAATCTGCATAATTAATCATATGCTAAATGCCGTAGTTGCAAGTCACATTTATAAATGAGTTAGCCAAGATGATTGTCTATAAAATGAAGGTAGTCTCATACTCAAAGATGTAGTGGATGGTGAAATATGGAGCCTGAAAGTCAAGAGTTCAAAACATTGTTACCCTTTTGCTCATCATTGTATATACCATATATACCTGGAAGGGGCCCAGGATGCCCAGGATGGGGGACATATGTAACTGGAATGGGCCCAAGATGGGGGCCTTTCATCAATGAGAAGCAAAGGAGAACCAGGCTGAAGTTCGCCAAAGACCATAAGGATTGGACCATAGAGGACTGGAGTAAGGTAACCTTCTCTGATGAGTTTAATTTTCAACTTTCCCCAACTCCTGGTCATCTAATGGTTAGACAGAGACCTGGAGAGGTGTAGAATCCACAGTGTCTTGCACCCACTGTGAAATTTGGTGGATGATCTGGGGATGCTTCAGCAAGGCTGGAGTTGGGCAGATTAAACTTTGCAAAGGACATATGCCCTAAGCCGCACAAAGGTTATCCTGGAAAAACAGTTGCATCCTTCTGCTCAGGCAATGTTCCCCGATTCTGAGGAATGTTTTTTCCAGCAGGACAATGTGCCATGCCAGACAACTAGGTCAATCAATGTTGATGAAGAACCACCACTTCAAAATTCTGTCATGGGCAGTCCAATCTCCAGACCTGAACCCCATTGAAAACCTCTGGAATGTAATCAAGAGGAAGATGGATAGTATTGTGACTATCCACAAGCCATAAAACAAAGAAGAACTGCTTCAATTCTTGCACCAGGAGTGGCATAAGGTCACCCAAAAGCAGCGTGAAAGACTGGTGGAAAGCATGACGAGATGCATGAAAGCTGTGATTAAAAATCATGGTTATTCCACAAAATATTGATTTTTGAACTCTGCGTTAAAACATTAGTATTTTTGTTTCTAAATGATTATGAACTTGTTTTCTTTGCATTGTTTGAGGTCTGAAAGCAATGCATTTTTTCATTATTTTGACCATTTATCTTTTAAAAAATAAATACAAAATGTATTGCTTGGAAATTCGGAGGCATGTCAGTAGTTTATAGAATAAAAGAACAATTTACATTTCACTCAAAAATATACCTATAAAGAGAAAAATCAGAAAAACTGAAAATTTTGCAGTGGTCTCTTAATTTTTGCCAGAGCTGTATTTACTGTACCTGGAAGAGGCCCAGGATAATCAACATATATACTAGCATGGGGGACATATATACCAAGAAGGGGCCCAGGATTGGGTAAATATATACCAGGATTTGAGACATATATTATTATTATTATTATTTATTATTATTATAGCGCCATTTATTCCATGGCGCTTTACAAGTGAAAGAGGGTATACGTACATCAATCATTAACAGTACAAAACAGACTTGTATAGGAGGAGAGAGGACCCTGCCCGCGAGGGCTCACAGTCTACAGGGAAGGGGTGATGGTACAATAGGTGAGGACAGAGCTGGTTGCGTAGTGGTCTACTGGACTGGGGGCTATTGTAGGTTGTAGGCTTGTTGGAAGAGGTGGGTCTTGAGGTTCCTCTTGAAGCTTTCCACAGTAGGTGAGAGTCTGATGTGCCTAGGTAGAGCATTCCAGAGTATGGGGGATGCACGGGAGAAATCTTGTACGCGATTGTGGGAAGAAGAGATAAGAGAGGAGCAGAGAAGTAGATCTTGTGAGGATCTGAGGTTGCGTGCAGGTAGGTACCGGGAGACTAGGTCACAGATGTAGGGAGGAGACAGGTTGTGCATGGCTTTGTATGTCATGGTTAATGTTTTGAACTGGAGTCGTTGGGTGATTGGAAGCCAGTAAAGGGATTGGCAGAGTGGCGAGGCTGGGGAGTAGCGAGGGGAGAGGTGGACCTGGAAGGGTCCCAGGATGGGGGACATATATACCTGAAAGGGGCCCATGATGGGGGGACGTACATACCTGGAAAGGGTCCAGGATGGGAGACATATGTAAACGATGGGGGACATGAATACATAATAAAAAGGGGAAGTACAACATATATGTCTTTATAGGATTTAGAATGCTACACAGGCCCATACATCTGAACAACATTCAGGAGGGGGACCCCAGGTCCTAATTCTTCCCTGAAGCCCATTGGACTCTAGTTATGCCACTGTGCATGGATGCATGTAAACGCCATTTCATAAGCCAGTTTTCCTAAATTATTTCTGCACATGGATAGCTATAATTGCTGAATACATTTTTATTATCAGAGGGAAAGCACAGGAATTACTCCAAGAATCTTTTTCTACAAATGCTGCGTCATAATGTTTCCTTTCTAGTCACTCTCACTACTAAAAATAAGATTGAGGGGGTTATGAGTGGAGGAACTTAGCAATAATCATATGATGAGTAAACACTGGCGTAAGTGAGAAGCATAATAGAATCTGCGGTAAAAAAGAGGAAACCCTTCCTAAAAGAGGAAGATCCGGAGGTAAGGCATCACTGAACTCTCAAGCCTCTTAGACAACTTAAGTGCCACTTCTCTCCCGGCAAAGCAATGGTTCAACTTATTTTTAACATTTTTCTTCTCATAGCTAATCAAGTACAGCTGCGGTATTAGATTTGTGTTCTCTGATTCATGTATATACAGTAGATAAGTGAAATATCACAAGAATGATCATATTGGCCCTGATTCATCAACGTGTTTTCACCAGAAATCTGGATTAAAACACTATAAATTGCAATTTTTTTTTAACTCAACTCAAGGTTGCGCACCCTCAGACGCCTTGAGCTCACTGATTGGCTGTTACACTATTTACATGACATCAGAGCTGTAGCCAAAACTGGCACCAGGAACAGTGGTGGATACTCAGCGCTAGGCCTGGAGAAGATGAGTAAAGCAAGGTTGGTTTATTTGTTTTAGAACAAAGTGCAGTTGAGGACCTAGATTTTCTGAAAGGGAACAATCCCTTTAAAAAATTTTATTGAGATTATAATCAGATTCAATTTTCAGATACATTTTACAGCCTTCTTAAATTTTAGAAATACAGTCGCTTACATTAGGATAGCGTGATCACATGTATTCCTCTCCTATGTAGCACACAAACCCAAAGACAAGGGGTGATGTTTGGTGCTGTTATTTTTAGTTGTTTGGGGATTTATGAAACTTGTTACTTGACCGTGTAGCTGTTATGAACCTCTAAGATGAATGCTTGAGTTTTTTCTAGAAATGTACATATAATAATCCTAGTCCAGGATGTCCTAAACCAGGGCATCTCAAAGTTTTTCTAGTGGGGCCTCACCAGAAAGACTAAGGTGACACGTCGGCTTCACTATCTACTGTCCATGTCCAATACCATGCGAAAATTAACTTTTAATTTACATTTATTTCTCAAAAATAGCTCTCAATTTAATTTTTATCTTTCTCCTAAAATCTGTACAATGTTAAAATAGGTAGAAAATTAATCAGTTATGTTGCTACAGTCAGAGAAAGAACTGTGCAGCTGATTATTACTTCTGCCTCAAAGGTAACTATATCAGCATTGCTGGTGAGGCCCGCTCACTGCACTGTTCTAAACAATGAAGGGGGGGCACCAGGCCGCTCGAGTGCCACTCTCCTTCACCAGGGAGACTCTGTGTGCGGATATGACTTCAGATGGGGTGATTGACACTGATTTCTTCAGGCTAGAATCCAACAACCTGCTGGCAGTCATCGTCGTAGACAGTCAGTAACACACGTAACACCAGAGTTCACTTAGCCAACCAGAATCGTTCAATTTTATTCTTTACACCATTATGACAGACACTGTCTTCTTTTCTTTCCTTTCTCTCAGTGTGGAGTACTGCTCCTCGACCTGTTCCCGCCAGCTATCTTGGATCTTGTCCTCAAGCTTCGGGCTCTGTGTCTCCTTCCCCCTAACTCCATTCACCTTTGTCTAATTCTGGGTCTTGACGGCTCTCTAGCCAGAAAACTCTCTAAGCCCGTCGGAGTCAGCAGTAGGCTCCAGACCTCTCAAGGTTACGTCAGGGTTCCTTGACTGAACCTAGCACCAAGACCACGTCTTCTCACACTTGAACCCTATTCTTCACTAGTCCCCTCTCAAGTCTTCCCTCCTGTTCTCTTTTCCGCCATCTGCCACTCCTCACTTTCACTACCTTAACACTATCTTATCTAGCATCTAATCTAAAGCCAACTCACCATGAGATGGCAGCCATTAATACAAACACATAAATCTTAAGATATTCAACAGTCTATAAAATATGATACATGTACACGTTGGGGTGCAGCCCCGCTTCTACAGCAGCACTAAGTTAAAACCCCTGAACAATCTGTGAGATACATCTTCAGAGCTGAGCCCCAGGGGCAGAACAATAGCGATAGCAGAGGGTGCAACTGGGCCTATCTGAAAAGGGTGTCTTCTGACGTCATTGCCTGTTTCAGCCGGATGTGCATCTTCGGATGTACATTCGGCTGAAATGTATTACTTTGCAGACACCCACCAAGCTCCATGCACTGGAATACATGTCTCCAATCAATCATATGCAAATAAGAAAGCCGCGGAGACACCATCACGTGTTTCTCAACGCTGCCAGGAAACTAGCCAGGTCTTTCACCGGGAAGGAACAACCACGGGAAGGGCAGTCTCCAGTCAAGGAGACCACCTATACCAAACATGGTATCCATCCACAGACAGCCGTTTCGGGGTATTTGCCCCTCATCAGTGTGGAGTAGGAATTGGTATAGGTGGTCTCCTTGACTGGAGACTGCCCTTCCCATGGTTGTTCCTTCCCGGTGAAAGACCTGGCTAGTTTCCTGGCAGCGTTGAGAAACACGTGATGGTGTCTCCGCGGCTTTCTTATTTGCATACTTCCCAGGGGGCGTTGCTCTAGAATCACTGCGTTGAGAAACACGTGATGGTGTCTCCGCAGTGGATATGTTGATCTCCCTAAGGTCAACAATGCTTGCTTAAGTAGTCTTTTACTAGGCATTGCCCCCACTAGACAGATTTCTACTCCACGCTGATGAGGGGCAAATACCCCGAAACGGCTGTCTGTGGATGGATACCATGTTTGGTATAGGTGGTCTCGTTGACTAGAGACTGCCCTTCCCGTGGTTGTTCCTTCCTGGTGAAAGACCTGGCTAGTTTCCTGGCAGCGTTGAGAAACACGTGATGGTGTCTCTGCGGCTTTCTTATTTGCATACTTCCCAGGGGGCGTTGCTCTAGAATCACTGCGTTGAGAAACACGTGATGGTGTCTCCGCAGTGGATATGTTGATCTCCCTAAGGTCAACAATGCTTGCTTAAGTAGTCTTTTACTAGGCATTGCCCCCCCCCCCCCTAGCCGGATTCCTACTCCACACTGATGAGGGGCAAATACCCCGAAACGGCTGTCTGTGGATGGATACCATGTTTGGTATAGTTGGTCTCCTTGACTGGAGACTGCCCTTCCCATGGTTGTTCCTTCCCGGTGAAAGACCTGGCTAGTTTCCTGGCAGCGTTGAGAAACACGTGATGGTGTCTCCGCGGCTTTCTTATTTGCATACTTCCCAGGGGGCGTTGCTCTAGAATCACTGCGTTGAGAAACACGTGATGGTGTCTCCGCAGTGGATATGTTGATCTCCCTAAGGTCAACAATGCTTGCTTAAGTAGTCTTTTACTAGGCATTGCCCCCACTAGCCAGATTCCTACTCCACACTGATGAGGGGCAAATACCCCGAAACGGCTGTCTGTGGATGGATACCATGTTTGGTATAGGTGGTCTCCTTGACTGGAGACTGCCCTTCCCATGGTTGTTCCTTCCTGGTGAAAGACCTGGCTAGTTTCCTGGCAGCGTTGAGAAACACGTGATGGGGTCTCTGCGGCTTTCTTATTTGCATACTTCCCAGGGGGCGTTGCTCTAGAATCACTGCGTTGAGAAACACGTGATGGTGTCTCCGCAGTGGATATGTTGATCTCCCTAAGGTCAACAATGCTTGCTTATCCAATCAATCATAGGCAGCTAAGGAAGTCCATCATGGGTGGTTCATGTCAGTGATGTAATGCACTGCCTGTGGATGAGGAGAAGAGGATGCTGCACAATGTGGGAAGGATAATTGTGTGTTTTGTTTTATTTTAATCCGTTGAAAAAATATGGAGGACATTATTACAGAAACAAGCCAGGATAGGAAACATTATACTAGGAAGGGGACCAGGATGGGGAATATTATACCAAGAAGGGGCCCAGGATAGGAGACATTATTATTAGAGATGGCCCAGCATGGGGTACATTATGAAATAAAGGGGCCATAATGGAGGGCATTAATATAGGATGGGGTCTAGGATAGGGGAGATTATACCAGTATTGGATACATTATTATTGGAAGGGACCAGGCAGGGGAAATTGTACCAGGACGGAGCCCAAGATGAGGGACACTATTATAGGATGGGCCCCAAGACTGGAGACATTATTATAGGAAGAGGCCAGAATAAGGGACATTATTAAATAAGGGGGACCAGGATGGCGGACATTAGTACAGGAAGGGGCCCATGATGGAGACATTAATAAAGGGCACAAGATGGAGGACGTTATTACAGGAAGGGGTCAGAATGGAGTTGATTATTACACTGGTGAGCAAAAGGGTAACAATTTTTTTTAACTTTTGACTTTTAGGCTCCATATCTCACCATCCACTACAGCATTGAGAGTGAGACTACCTTCATTTTATAGACACTCATCTTGGCTATCTCATACTTAAATTTGACTTGCAATTATTTGGAATATGATTAGTTATGCAAGTTCTTGTCATGTCACTGTATTGTTACTGTTTTGCTCCTGGTATTTGAAAACCCTTTTTCTTCCTCTATACTACAAATTTCAACCTGTTCTCACATTCCCTAATAGCTCAGTGTGTTATTAAGTTAAATCACAAGCAAAAGGTCACTGGTTTAAATCATGGAAGAGCCTTATAGAACACTTCCCAAGAAAAGAGAAACATTATCATCTGCAAAAACACTTGAAAAACTCTTTAAAAATTCCCCCAAAAGCTCACCAAAAGAGTTTCCTGAAGTAGTTTTTACCTGCAGAAAAAAACCCACTCCATATGAACATACCATTAGAGCATATGAACAGTGAGGTTTTTTTCTGAGCTTTTGGAGTAGAACCAGAATGAAAATTCTTAGTTTTTTAAGAGGATTTAGAAAATTTCTGTTCAGTTTCTGCACAAAAACTCCTCAAAAATTTCAGAATGAACACCTTAGATTATGAAGAAATCTACATTTGGGATACAGAATAGGGTACTCTAGACAGGCAGAGTGAGTATGTGCATGGTTATCGTTCACCTGGTGGAGTTGTGACAGGTACATCTCCTGTGTAAGCATGAAAAAAAAGAGCTGCTGCCGGCCCGTGGCTGGAGATATTTTTGAGAGGATTTTATGTGAATTACCAACACAAGGTAGCAAGTATTTGTGACGTGTACAGGAAACTATACAAGTTTTTTTTAAATTATTTTACAAATATAAATCTGAAAATTGTGACATGCATTTATATTCAGCCCTCTGAGTCAACACTTTGTAGGGTCACCTTTTGCTGCAATTACTGCTGCAAGTCTTTTGGGGTATGTCTCTACCAGCATTGCACAACTAGAGGCTGAAATTTCAGTGAGATTGGATAGAGAACGTCTGTGAACAGCAAATTTAAGGCTTGCCACAGATTCTCAAAGGGATTTAGGTCTGGACTGTGAGTGGTCCATTGAAACACATGAATATGAGTTGATCTAAACCATTTCATTGTAGCTCTGGCAGTATGTTTAGGGTAATTGATCTGTTGGAAGGTGAGCCTATACCCCAGTCTGAAGACTTTTGTAGCCTATCCAGGATCGCCCTATATTTAGCCCCATTCATCCTACCATGAGCAGTTTCCCTGTCCCTGGTGAAAAAAGCATTGCAACAGCATAATGCTGTCACCACCATGTTTGACTGGTGAGAGTGTCTTCTGGGTGAGGCACAGCGTTAATCTTCCTCCATACATAGCGTTTTGCATTTACACAAAAGTTTTACTTTGGTTTCATCTTACCACAGCACCTTCTTCCACAAGCTAGCTTATTGCTTGCTTTCAAAAATAGCTTTATTTTTGCAACTCTTCCGTAAAGGCCAGATTTGTGGAGTATGCGACTAATAGTTGTCCTGTGGACAGATTCTCCCACCTGAGCTGTGGATCTCTGCAGCTCCTCCAGAGTGACCATGGACCTCTTGGCTGCTTCTCTATTTAGTGCTCTCCTTGCTTCGTCGCCTTTGGATGTATATATATTTGCATGATGGATTGAACAGTGCTCCATGATATTTTCAGAATTTGGTGCAGGAGCCCACATCAAAGGCAGGGACACCATCTTGCACTGGCGGACACAGAGAGAAAAGGACCCCTGTGGAAGAGCAATATATGTGCCCTTTGCATCCCAAAAGCTCATAAAAAATGCCAAATTGCATTTGCTTTGGAGATAGAAACGGGCCCCTTACCACTTGCAATGAAAATTATACTATTAACCTTACTTTCACATTATGGGTTAAAAAATATTCTATGAAACTCTGTCTTGTCAAAATTTTGTAAAATGTTCTTGTGTTCAGTGAGATATTGATTAAAATCTTACTTTTCAAAGAGGTGTACTCATTTATACTGAGTACTGTACATGTAGCACCCCAGAGGTCGGGGGAAAATACTCATCACCAGGCCGGTGAGGATGAGGGGATGTCACGGGTGGGCCTGCCTGGTTTCGTGACCCCGAGGTGTAGACAGAGGGAGATGAGTGGATAAGGGTGATGGTAGAGGTTGATTTTGTGACACCACCTGCTGTATGTGGCCAGGGAATTAGCCGCCGCTGTTGTCGCTGTCCTCCTGGGCAGATGGTAATAGCAGCCGAGGTGTTTCTGCTCCCCACTGGTGGAGCGGGTCCCGGGGAGGATGATGAGGGGAATAGTAATGGCGGGTGCCGAGGCGTGGTGCAGCGGCGCCAGGAATGACAGGCGGACACAGTCTCTGCTGGTACTGGGTGTTTTACTCACAGTTTATGCCGCTCGCCCGGGAAGTACCGCTGTGATAATCTCCGTCGAACCCGTATCCTTTAGAGGTCAATGCCGGTGAATTGGACGGTGGGACCTTTCTCCTGCACTTCGTGTGGATCCCCGTGGATTGAAGCTCTTGGGGACCCCTGGTTCATGAAGCATGTGTCTAGTCCCTGCCCGTATGCAGGTGCCGCGGGTCCGATGTGGGGCCTGCCTTGGAACACGACCCCAGATCCAATGTGGCACTGTGCTCCGGGAACAGTGGGGGCCAGAGGGACATGCAATCCCCCAAGCCTGCAGATTTTGGTGGACAACCTGATGTGTAATCCACTCTAGGATTCTGCACCCTGTCAGCACCGGTCCTGAGAGAACAATCAAGCTCTCCCCTCGGCAACCTTATGAACTCCTGTGTCCCACCAGAGCCACTGGTGAAACCCGACTGCTCCCTTCCTCTCCTGCTGGAGAACTCCTTCTAACTGTTGTGTTGGCTCCTAACTCCTCCTGGTGGTTGCTTGTCCGGTCCCAGGTCCCACCACTAGTGGATTGGGGATCCCAATTATGATGGTATCCTTAAGTCCCAACCACATTGGCGACCCCATTTCACCCGAACCTAGCCCGGTCCACGGTAAAAGAAGAGCAACCCTGTTTGTGTGTATAGTTGTGTAAGTGGAACCAGCACCGACCTCCTTTGGACCTTTAAAGGAGGTGCAGTACCCTGTGGTAACTGAAGCCTCAGGGGCGCCACATACATACATAGTACTGTGCAAATGTTTTAGACGGGGTGGAAACATTATGAAAAATAAGAATGATTTAAAAAAAAATAGATGTGCTAATAATTTATCTCAATTATCAAAATACAGAGTGAATGAGGAATAGAGAAATAAAAATAAAATTAGTATTTGCCTTCAAACAGCTTCAATGCATCGATTCTTCTAGGTTCACTTGCACACAGTGCAAGGACGCACATTCAACTGAAATGAAGCACTGATGTTGACGGCTCCCTGGTCCAGGCTACTATTGTCAAGAGGTCTACAGTGCCTGTGGGCCACAAGCAGCAGCCTCAGGGACCACATATGGTCCACAAGCTGTATGTTTGAGACTCCTAGCTTATAACTCCTCAGGTAACCTGGCCACCTTAAAACGTTTGACCTAATCACCTTGTCTATTTGGCATCGGCCATGAACCTGCTTCTACAACAAGCTGATTATACAGATTTTTCTCTGAGAGGTTGTGGAAGTCACAAGTAAACAATCCTGTATCTCTGTAAATGAGACTGTGTCTACATAGGCCTAAGGGTACCTTCACACTTAGCGATGCAGCAGCGATCCGACCAGCGATCTGACCTGGTCAGGATCGCTGCTGCATCGCTACATGGTCGCTGGTGAGCTGTCAAACAGGCAGAACTCACCAGCGACCACTGAACAGCCCCCAGCCAGCAGCGACGTGCAAGCGACGCTGCGCTTGCACGGAGCCGCCGACTGGAAGCTGCGGAGACTGGTAACTAAGGTAAACATCGGGTATGGTTACCCGATGTTTACATTAGTTACCAGCGCACACCGCTTAGCTGTGTGTGCAGGGAGCAGGGAGCCGCGCACACTGAGCGCTGGCTCCTTGCTCTCCTAGCTACAGTACACATCGGGTTAATTAACCCGATGTGTAATGCAGCTACATGTGCAGAGAGCAAGGAGCCGCGCACACTGCTTAGCGCTGGCTCCTTGCTCTCCTAGCTGCTGTACACATCGGGTTAATTAACCCGATGTGTACAGCAGCTACATGTGCAGAGAGCCGGAGCCGGCAGCACAGGCAGCGTGAGAGCTGCGGAGGCTGGTAACTAAGGTAAATATCGGGTAACCACCTTGGTTACCCGATGTTTATCTTGGTTACAAGCTTACCTCAGCTGTCAGACGCCGGCTCCTGCTCCCTGCTCTCTTCAATTGTCGCTCTCTCGCTGTCACACACAGCGATCTGTGTGTCACAGTGGGAGAGCGCCTTTGAAGAAAACGAACCAGGGCTGTGTGTAACGAGAAGCGATCTCGCAGCAGGGGCCAGATCACTGCTTATTGTCACACACAGCGAGATCGCTAATGAGGTCACTGCTGCGTCACAAAAAGCGTGACTCAGCAGCGATCTCGGCAGCGAGCTCGCTGTGTGTGAAGCACCCCTAACAATCACAATTGTTTGTCCATGTTGGACAACTGGCCACACATCACAACTGTTCTCTGCAATAATTACCGACTGGCTGGTAAGGAACGATAATGGAAGCTAAGCTCTGAGTGGTTGATATGGAGGAAAGAGACAGGGTTTTCTTAAAATAGTTTTGGAAAATGAGGCCCAAGAAGCATTATTCTATACAAATCACACAATGTAAACAGGGTTATGGGTTCTGGCTTCTAATGCCCACCCTGTACAACTAAAATAGCATTTACAAATTAAGCAGTGAATATACAGCATGGTACTTCATTGAGGGTGTTACCCTTATTCCATCCAATAACTGTAAGGCCTTGTGCCCACGTTGTGTTTTTGCTGCGTTTTTCATGTGTTTTTTCTTGCAGATTTTAATCAATACTGCAAGGAAAAATGCATCCAGAAAAGTCTATGAGAATCCTGACTTGATGTGCACATCATGTTACAGATTGTTTCCTTGGAGATTTTTGGTGCAGGAAAAACAAGCTCGTGCTCGATCACTGCAGTGGACTATGTCAGTGATGCACTTGCAGCACTCACACTTCGCTTCATGCATCCGGCATGGTGTGTGAGGCTCTCCACAGCTCAGTAACCCGTGGTCATCATGGTGATGACCCAGGGTTGCCATGGCAACAATTGGGTCCCTGTTATCGCATTATAGGGACCCGATTGTCAGGGAGAAGTAAGCGATCCTTCTCCTTGCCTCCTGAATGCTGCAATCGCATTAATTGCATCATTTAGGGGGTTAATCTAACAGGAGCAGCGCGGGCACTGCTCCTGGCAGTGAGAGCCGAGAGAACCCCACGATCTCCATAAAAAAATGCGATAACAAAAACAATCACTATCAGCTGTTGTCTCCCAATCTGCTCTGATGTTATTGCCTTTCTTAGGGTACCGTCACACTTTAGCGACGCTCCAGCGATCCCACCAACGATCTGACCTGGTCAGGATCGCTGGTGCGTCACTACATGGTCGCTGGTGAGCTGTGAATCAAGCAGATCTCACCAGCGACCAGTGACCAGCCCCCAGCCAGCAGCGACGCGTGGAAGCGATGCTGCGCTTGGTAACTAAGGTAAATATCGGGTAACCAAGCGCTTGGTTACCCGATATTTACCCGCTTAGCGCTGGCTCTCTGCACTCTGAGCCAGAGTACACATCAGGTTAATAAGCAAACCGCTTTGCTTATTTACCCGATGTGTACTCCGGCTACGTGTGCAGGAAGCAGGGAGCCGGCACTGACAGCCTGAGAGCGGCGGATGCTAGTAACCAAGGTAAATATCAGGTAACCAAGCAAAGGGCTTTGCTTGGTTACCCGATATTTACCTTGGTTACAGCTTACCGCAGGCTGCCAGACGCAGGCTCCCTGCTCCCTGGACATTCAGATCGTTGCTCTCTCGTTGTCAAACACAGCGATGTGTGCTTCACAGCGGGAGAGCAATGTCCAAAAAATGAACCAGCAGTGTGTGTAATGAGCAGCGATTTCACAGCAGGGGCCAGATCGCTGCTCAGTGTCACACACAGCGAGATCGCTAATGAGGTCACTGGTGCGTCACAAAAAACGTGACTCAGCAGCGATCTCGCTATGTGAGAAGTACCCCTTACTTGACTCAATAGAACTGTAATGCACTTGTAACGGGGTGCCAGGGGTGCCTCTGGCCTTGTAGTCGTGGCCCTTGCAATCAGGCTTACCCCTGGTTCCACCGTCACTATGGGGACAGGAGATGACTTGGTGGGGCAGAGTGTGGTGGTGATGCAGATGTTATCCGGCGCACAAACACTCTTCAGGCAGGGTTCGATGCAATGAACAAACATTCTTTTATTCTTCACAAAGTCCCAAACAAAGCAATAAAGGTGATGATACGCTTTCTTAGCTGGGGGAAGCCTGTCCTTGCGTCCCCTCCAGTGGGGATGTGCCTGACTACTCCACTTCGCCCGGCTCCCACTTCTGGCTACCCACAGCCCGGACCCACACCGGACTGCTTCACACTATGAGGTTCCGCCCGCTCCTTTTCTCACCGGCTTCCCTGATTTCCAGCTCCCACACTCTGCCCCGGCTCTGCTGCTCCGCTCCTGTCCCCGAGACGACTGCTCCCTTGATCTAATCTTTTCCTCACACCCTTGCTCTCTCCTCCCCTTGTCTCTGCCGGCTCCTCCTCCCCACTGTGGTGACAGCCGTCCCACCCGGCCACTAGGGGTACCCTAACACAATACACATGCACATACAAATAAAACATTTTTATTAATAACATTTCCGGGTTAACTATGCTCCCTTTTGCAGGGGGTCTGCTCACCCACTGCATACCTCCCCTCTTAAAACCCGAGCCTCCCGGCACGGCTCTTACTTAAAACACACAGAAGCACGTAAAGTCTGCAATACCGTCCACAATAGGCGCAGCACCCACACAGAGGGCTCCAGTGTGCCCAGTTCTCCTCCTCTGGACGGCCACCAGTGTGCGCAGCTCTCCTCCTCTGGACGGCCACCAGTGTGCGCAGCTCTCCTCCTCTGGACGGCCTTCAGTGTGCCCAGTTCTCCTCCTCTGGACGGCCACCAGTCCCGCGCAGCACTCCTCCTCTGGACGGCCACCAGTGTGCGCAGCTCTCCTCCTCTGGACGGCCACCAGTGTGCCCAGTTCTCCTCCTCTGGACGGCCACCAGTCCCGCGCCCGGCGGTTTCTGCAGCGCTCCCGGTCCTTCTTTCAACTAGCGCCCGGAGGCTCAACAGCGCTCCCGGTCTTAGATGGGGCGACTGCCCGTACAAACACACAGAAGGGAGCTCGTCCCGTGAAACTTTAAAAGAACTTCTGCCGGCTAAACGGCGCCGGACTTAAACAACAGATCAGCAGTGGTGACTTACTCTGGGGGCCAGGCCCTCTTCCATTCCTCCGCTTGGGCCTGGATGTATGCCCCCAGGGATTGTCCCGGCTGCTGACGGATCCTCTGGAAGGACGCAGGGGCGTAGGGTGGCTCCACAGGCGCAGCTGCTGCAGCTCCTCTCGGTGGTGAAGGTGTCGCTGCCCCTGACAATCTTGCTGGTAACGGCGGCGGTGTCAATGCTGAGACTGGGTAGAGTGGAGACGGGTCCTCGTTTCCCGCTCTTAAACAGACTCCACCCCCAGCCCCACGCATCATCTTGACTCCTCCGCTGAGGTACTTCTTTTTCTTCTTCCGTGCCCTGGAGCTGGCGCCTCCCCTCTTTGGGCGGAGTACTCCATGCTTTCTCTTCGGCACCGGCCAGCCCCAGGCTCTTCTTTCGGCGCCAATTTTCCGCGCCTTTTCTTCCTCACAGATAACGGCCTCCTTGCCGCCATCTTGTACCCGGTCCAACGCTACGGGTACTAGGTTCTCTTCCCACCACGGGACTGGAAATCCTGTATCACGGTCCGGATCCTGTGCTTCAGGCACGACCCGATCTCCAGCCTCCTGGGTTCCTGGCAGGGGAATCGCATCCTGCCGACTACGCCACATGTAACGGGGTGCCAGGGGTGCCTCTGGCCTTGTAGTCGTGGCCCTTGCAATCAGGCTTACCCCTGGTTCCACCGTCACTATGGGGACAGGAGATGACTTGGTGGGGCAGAGTGTGGTGGTGATGCAGATGTTATCCGGCGCACAAACACTCTTCAGGCAGGGTTCGATGCAATGAACAAACATTCTTTTATTCTTCACAAAGTCCCAAACAAAGCAATAAAGGTGATGATACGCTTTCTTAGCTGGGGGAAGCCTGTCCTTGCGTCCCCTCCAGTGGGGATGTGCCTGACTACTCCACTTCGCCCGGCTCCCACGTCTGGCTACCCACAGCCCGGACCCACACCGGACTGCTTCACACTATGAGGTTCCGCCCGCTCCTTTTCTCACCGGCTTCCCTGATTTCCAGCTCCCACACTCTGCCCCGGCTCTGCTGCTCCGCTCCTGTCCCCGAGATGACTGCTCCCTTGATCTAATCTTTTCCTCACACCCTTGCTCTCTCCTCCCCTTGTCTCTGCCGGCTCCTCCTCCCCACTGTGGTGACAGCCGTCCCACCCGGCCACTAGGGGTACCCTAACACAATACACATGCACATACAAATAAAACATTTTTATTAATAACATTTCCGGGTTAACTATGCTCCCTTTTGCAGGGGGTCTGCTCACCCACTGCATACCTCCCCTCTTAAAACCCGAGCCTCCCGGCACGGCTCTTACTTAAAACACACAGAAGCACGTAAAGTCTGCAATACCGTCCACAATAGGCGCAGCACCCACACAGAGGGCTCCAGTGTGCCCAGTTCTCCTCCTCTGGACGGCCACCAGTGTGCGCAGCTCTCCTCCTCTGGACGGCCACCAGTGTGCGCAGCTCTCCTCCTCTGGACGGCCTTCAGTGTGCCCAGTTCTCCTCCTCTGGACGGCCACCAGTCCCGCGCAGCACTCCTCCTCTGGACGGCCACCAGTGTGCGCAGCTCTCCTCCTCTGGACGGCCACCAGTGTGCCCAGTTCTCCTCCTCTGGACGGCCACCAGTCCCGCGCCCGGCGGTTTCTGCAGCGCTCCCGGTCCTTCTTTCAACTAGCGCCCGGAGGCTCAACAGCGCTCCCGGTCTTAGATGGGGCGACTGCCCGTACAAACACACAGAAGGGAGCTCGTCCCGTGAAACTTTAAAAGAACTTCTGCCGGCTAAACGGCGCCGGACTTAAACAACAGATCAGCAGTGGTGACTTACTCTGGGGGCCAGGCCCTCTTCCATTCCTCCGCTTGGGCCTGGATGTATGCCCCCAGGGATTGTCCCGGCTGCTGACGGATCCTCTGGAAGGACGCAGGGGCGTAGGGTGGCTCCACAGGCGCAGCTGCTGCAGCTCCTCTCGGTGGTGAAGGTGTCGCTGCCCCTGACAATCTTGCTGGTAACGGCGGCGGTGTCAATGCTGAGACTGGGTAGAGTGGAGACGGGTCCTCGTTTCCCGCTCTTAAACAGACTCCACCCCCAGCCCCACGCATCATCTTGACTCCTCCGCTGAGGTACTTCTTTTTCTTCTTCCGTGCCCTGGAGCTGGCGCCTCCCCTCTTTGGGCGGAGTACTCCATGCTTTCTCTTCGGCACCGGCCAGCCCCAGGCTCTTCTTTCGGCGCCAATTTTCCGCGCCTTTTCTTCCTCACAGATAACGGCCTCCTTGCCGCCATCTTGTACCCGGTCCAACGCTACGGGTACTAGGTTCTCTTCCCACCACGGGACTGGAAATCCTGTATCACGGTCCGGATCCTGTGCTTCAGGCACGACCCGATCTCCAGCCTCCTGGGTTCCTGGCAGGGGAATCGCATCCTGCCGACTACGCCACATGTAACGGGGTGCCAGGGGTGCCTCTGGCCTTGTAGTCGTGGCCCTTGCAATCAGGCTTACCCCTGGTTCCACCGTCACTATGGGGACAGGAGATGACTTGGTGGGGCAGAGTGTGGTGGTGATGCAGATGTTATCCGGCGCACAAACACTCTTCAGGCAGGGTTCGATGCAATGAACAAACATTCTTTTATTCTTCACAAAGTCCCAAACAAAGCAATAAAGGTGATGATACGCTTTCTTAGCTGGGGGAAGCCTGTCCTTGCGTCCCCTCCAGTGGGGATGTGCCTGACTACTCCACTTCGCCCGGCTCCCACGTCTGGCTACCCACAGCCCGGACCCACACCGGACTGCTTCACACTATGAGGTTCCGCCCGCTCCTTTTCTCACCGGCTTCCCTGATTTCCAGCTCCCACACTCTGCCCCGGCTCTGCTGCTCCGCTCCTGTCCCCGAGACGACTGCTCCCTTGATCTAATCTTTTCCTCACACCCTTGCTCTCTCCTCCCCTTGTCTCTGCCGGCTCCTCCTCCCCACTGTGGTGACAGCCGTCCCACCCGGCCACTAGGGGTACCCTAACACAATACACATGCACATACAAATAAAACATTTTTATTAATAACATTTCCGGGTTAACTATGCTCCCTTTTGCAGGGGGTCTGCTCACCCACTGCACACTTTTGCATACCAAATAAAGCAGTATATGGTCACTTTAAGAATAAACATGTAACATTTTTTAATTATGATTTTACTGACTTTTCTTTTGTAAATGTTTTCTATGCTACGTCCCAGAACACACAATTTTCAACAAGCAGCTGAATCCTTGAAATAAATGTCCAGTGCTAAGAATTCCCCGAGCCAGCACAGAACCTTGAGGAGTGAGTCATACTGTGCAATGTAAACAGTAAAACCACTGGAACTTGCCGAGTGTTTATGAAGAAAAGCACACAACACAGAGGAAAGTTTATGTTTGAAATGCGTCATAGAGCAGGATCTGGGGTCTCCATGTTAGCGCAAATATTACTATGTAAAAAGAGATTATAAAAGGCGTTCAATCTAAAAAGTAGTTTCCGGATCCGGTAAAAAGAGATTTAGCTCCAGGAGTAATAATATTTTTGCCTTCCTTCAAACATCAGTGTTATACTTTTGGGGGTGATTAATTTAGGTGTTTAGCCCACCAGTGTTAATGAAGGGCTTGATGGAGTACAATACGCTGAATTCATTAAGAGGAGTATGCCACTTAATTCATTTAGTGCATATTCTCAATGGCGTGCTCCTAGCCTGAAATGTTACTCCAGTCATTTCTGGAGTAAGAAATGCAGGCTCCCTGATGGTCGGGTGTAACCACACCCTGTCCCTCCTGGTTTCTCCCCTGCTCCACCCATTTTGGCACATTTACTTCAAACTTTCGTGAAGACTTCAAAACTCGCAGCATTTCTGTGCAAAAAAAAAAAAGTGACTTTTCAAAGTGTTTTACATCAGTTTCTGGAGAAAAAAAACTTTGATAAATCGTCCACTATGAATTTTTTCATTGTCTCATTGCCCCTTACTGTCACGGGGTGTGACGGGATCACTAGGAACAGGGGAGCCTAACTTGACCTGGAGGCTAGGGGAACCCTGGCTGACCCTGATTCTAAAGATATGTCCAAAGGTGACGATGTTTGGACCGCATTCCTAACCCCAGCTCCGGAACAACCTGGTCTATGGGCCCCCCTACCTCCACTCAGGAGAGGGTCAGGACAGGAGTGATTAATCCCACACAAATAAACTGGGGAAAAATCAAAACTCACAGCAAACACTCACAGAGGTATAGACAATACGTGATCAGGAGGAAATTAAAGGAAGGGGGGAATAATAAGACAACAAGAGTATTTCCTCAAGTCACCAAACAGCACACAGAAGTTTACTAGCAACTGGATATCAAAACACAAAGGGATCGCAAAAGCTATCAGCATGGGAGAACAGGCTCCACCATCTTAAAAAGGGCAGAGGCGACTGTGATAGGTCTCCTCCAACATGTGACTCAAGCAGCAATCCACAGGCTAGCAGAAATTAACTCCTGCAAGCCCGATTACTAACAAGAGCACAGCTGGTCGACAAGTGAAGTGTCTGACTCTGCTGTGTGCCTGCATCTGTGATGCCCTGGCAAAACCAGGTAGTCACAGAAAGAGTTAAACCTCCTTGGTACCACCTGATCCCACACTGGTACAGTGAAGCAGCCGCGAAGGAGGAGAGGAGAGCAGTCAGGGGTTGTGGCTCCTGGGCTGCTGGGGAAGTGCAGAAAGGAGAAAGCCGAGTCTTGGAGCTGAAGTAGAGAGTAGGCTCAGGGGCACCTGTCGTGGACCGGGTGTGGGATCCGAACGCCACCATACCAAAGGCACCAGCAATTTCTCGTTAAGTACTGGACTCTGTACTTCCTGACCCTATACATGAAAACAGCCTCATCCAACACCAGGACAACCAAACTGTTAGTTTCCTGCTCCCTGCAATCCCTGTGACTACCACAACTCCCAATTGGGCCCCGAGACTACAACTCCCCTACCCGTGGAGAGGATCCCACCTTGCTGCCCCACTCCATCAGTCCCGGGCATGGTCCCCAGAGGCAGCGGCGGTGCCACCATCTCATCACCGCAACCTACCGGTGGCGTCACAGACAATCCCCTTTACATATTCCCCTTTTGTTGTGGAGCCTGGGATCATAGACCGGGTCACGCTACCGTGATACCTCTAGAAGCGACTCCATTGGCCCGGCTCTGAGTACCCACTATCCCTGGGTGACACAATTTGGCGTCACGAACAGGATTCTTACCCCATCCGTCACCTGGATGACGTGCGCCTTGTAATCCGTGAACTGTTTGAAAAATCTTGACCTGCCGCCATCTTGCCAGCCATTTTTGGTGCCAGAACAACGGCACCATCTTCTTCTTCCCCGAAAATGGCGCAAAGTTGAAGCTCGTTGAAGGAATGCTCGTAAAAGACCAAGGGGGGCAGGCAGAGAAGCAGTTGCATGTAACTGGAACTGTAAAGTGCAGGGACGCCAGGACTCTGCAAAATTCCGTTCCTGGACACAAGAGCGGCAAGATATCACAGCAGGCTGCAACCCCGATGACATCCAGTCCGGCACCGAGCCAGGCTGCAACCCCAATGACATCTCACCCGGCCCCGAGCATGGCCGCAACGGGGATGACATCGGCTCCGGCAGTCCGCCCGGCCTCAGCAGATATGACGTCGGCCCCAGCAGTCCGCCCGGCCGCAACGACGGCAGCACCCGTCCTGAAATTTCCCCCAGCTGCAGCGCCAGCCACTCCCAAATACCCCATCCCGGCTGTGGAGCAGCGGGAGTGCACCTGCCGAGAGAAGGAGCAGGCCACTGAGCGAGGCCGGTTGTAGCCGGCGCTGAGGGCACCTGAGTGGGCCTGGCTCCTGAGCAGGAGTCGGAGCATGGAACCCGTGTCCCGTACTGGGAGCGACAGCAGTTATAAAAATGTTGTTTTATGGACTGGCGAGAAGGACAGTTTAGCAACGTTTAAAGTGATGTGCCTCCCCTTAGGGGGATGAGATGTTTTATGTTTTATATGCATTACATGTTTATTCTTTTTGCAGTTTTCCTGAAAAATAAAAACCCGTCAGTGTCTGGACAGCCTGCGGATGGTCTGTGTTTAACCAAGGGGGTATGTGACGCCCTGGCAAAACCAGGTAGTCACAGAAAGAGTTAAACCTCCTTGGTACCACCTGATCCCACACTGGTACAGTAAAGCAGCCACACCTCTTCCCCCCAGTGTAACAAAAAGAGTAGGAGGGGAGGAGTTGATTCAGTCAGTGGAAGGAGAAGGAGAGGAGAGCAGTCAGGGGTTGTGGCTCCTAGGCTGCTGGGGAAGTGGAGAAAGGAGAAAGCTGAGTCTTGGAGCTGAAGTGGACAGTAGGCTCAGGGGCACCTGTAGTGGACCGGGTGTGGGATCCGAACACCACCGTACCAAAGGCCTACGGACACCGTCAATTTCTCGTTAAGTACTGGACTCTGGGGTTCCTGACCCTACACATGAAAACAGCCTCATCCAGCACCAGGACAACCGAACTGTGAGTTTCCTGCTCCCTGCAATCCCTGCCACCACAACTCCCAATTGGGCCCCGGGACTACAACTCCCCTACCCGTGGAGGGGATCCCACCTTGCTGCCCCGCTCCATCAGTCCCGGACACGGTCCCCAGAGGCAGCGGCGGTGCCACCATCTCATCACCGCAACCCACGGGTGGCGTCACAGACAATCCCCTTTACATATTCCCCTTTTGTTGTGGAGCCTGGGATCACAGACCGGGTCACGCCACCGTGATACCTCTAGAAGCGACCCCATTGGCCCGGCTCTGAGTACCCCCTATCCCTGGGCGACACACATCCGAAGTAGTTCTGACACTCGGAGAGTTTTGAGCCACACACAGTGTGACACTGAAAAATTAAGCAACTTTACAATGAGTTTTAAAGATTAAAATCTATGATTTTGTTTCTACAAGAGCTGTGCAGACAATGTGCCTTAATAGAAACAAACCAGTCCTAGATAGTCTAATCCTTGTTGATACCGGTCTTGAGGAGATGTGCGGGAGTCAGTTGCTCCTAAAGGTCCAGTCACACTAAGCAACTTACCAGCGATCCCAACAACGATAGGGATCGCTGGTAAGTTGCTAGGAGGTTGCTGGTGAGATGTCACACTGCGACGCTCCAGCGATCCCACCAGCAACCTGACCTGGCAGGGATCGCTGGAGCGTCGCTACACGAGTTGCTGGTGAGCTCACCAGCAACCAGTGACCAGCCCCCAGCGCCGCGTGGAAGATGCTGCGCTTGGTAACTAAGGTAAATATCGGGTAACCAACCCGATATTTACCTTGGTTACCAGTGCACGCAGCTACACGTGCAGAGAGCAGCGCACACTGAGCGCTGGCTCCCTGCTCTCCTAGTTACAGCACACATCGGGTTAATTACCCGATGTGTGCTGCAGCTAAATGTGCACAGAGCAGGGAGCAGCGCACAATGCTTAGCGCTGGCTCCCTGCTCTCCTAGCTACAGCACACATCGGGTTAATTAACCCGATGTGTCCTGCAGCTACATGTGCACAGAGCAGGATCCGGCACTGACAGTGAGAGCAGCGGAGGCTGGTAACAAAGGTAAATATCGGGTAACCAAGGACAGGGCTTCTTGGTTACCCGATGTTTACATTGGTTACCAGCGTCCGCAGAAGCCGTCTCCTGCTGCCTGCACATTTAGTTGTTGCTGTCTCGCTGTCACACACAGCGATCTGTGCTGCACAGCGGGACAGCAACAACTAAAAAATGGCCCAGGACATTCAGCAACAACCAACGACCTCACAGCAGGGGCCAGGTTGTTGCTGGATGTCACACACAGCAACATCGCTAGCAACGTCACAAAAGTTGTTCGTTAGCAGCGATGTTGCTAGCGATGTTGCTTAGTGTGACGGGGCCTTAATCCATAAAGAGGTGAACATACTTCTCTGTTACCCAGCATATGGTCAGAGAATTCCAGGATGACTATAATTTACAGGGGGCTGTACGTTCTAACTGCAGTCACATGACCCATGGGCAACATGTCATTGGTGCAACCTGTTTAGTGCACAGGGGCCCTATAAATTGGATTTGTGTATTATGATGAGCTATTGGACCTTAAACAGCCCATATATTTTTCTTGCACAGGGGCCTTTTTCTGTCTGTGTCCAACACTGGTGTCCCATGTGGGTAAATTAAAGGCAGCAGTTCTGAGAAGTGGTGTATATAGATGATTGTGGACCCCAATGTGAAATCTCCAAGAGTGCCTCCCAATTATTATGTGTCTTTAATAACATTAGGCTTTTCATATGGGACAAATAGATGTTTGCCCATCCCCCACCTCCATAGGCTCCAGTACCCATATACCATTGCAATCCTTGCACACACAATAGTTAGGGGTGCTTCACACACAGCGAGGTCGCTGCCGAGATCGCTGCTGAGTCACGCTTTTTGTGACGCAGCAGTGACCTCATTAGCGATCTCGTTGTGTGTGACACTGAGCAGCGATCTGGCCCCTGCTGCGAGATCGCTGCTCGTTACACACAGCCCTGGTTCGTTTTCTTCAAAGGCGCTCTCCCACTGTGACACACAGATCGCTGTGTGTGACAGCGAGAGAGCGACAAATGAAGCGAGCAGGGAGCAGGAGCCGGCGTCTGACAGCTGAGGTAAGCTTGTAACCAAGATAAACATCGGGTAACCAAGGTGGTTACCCGATATTTACCTTAGTTACCAGCCTCCGCAGCTCTCACGCTGCCTGTGCTGCCGGCTCCGGCTCTCTTCACATGTAGCTGCTGTACACATCGGGTTAATTAACCCGATGTGTACAGCAGCTAGGAGAGCAAGGAGCCAGCGCTAAGCAGTGTGCGCGGCTCCCTGCTCTCTGCTCTCTGCACATGTAGCTGCATTACACATCGGGTTAATTAACCCGATGTGTACAGCAGCTAGGAGAGCAAGGAGCCAGCGCTCAGTGTGCGCGGCTCCCTGCTCTCTGCACACACAGCTAAGCGGTGTGCGCTGGTAACTAATGTAAACATCGGGTAACCATACCCGATGTTTACCTTAGTTACCAGTCTCCGCAGCTTCCAGACGGCGGCTCCGTGCAAGCGCAGCGTCGCTTGCACGTCGCTGCTGGCTGGGGGCTGTTCACTGGTCGCTGGTGAGATCTGCCTGTTTAACAGCTCACCAGCGACCATGTAGCGATGCAGCAGCGATCCTGACCAGGTCAGATCGCTGGTCGGATCGCTGCTGCATCGCTAAGTGAGAAGGTACCCTTACACTCAGGCCTTGATTGGTAATCTGACCCACTGATAGGCTGCAGTGTTAACACAAATAGAAGGCTGCTGGCCCTGGTTTTATGGCTGCCAGCCCTTTAATTATCCTTGTTAGTTACAGTGTGTATCTCATTGGGACGCTGCAGTGTGCAAGTGCGCACAGACGCTATGATCAGGATGCCATCGTGTGTGAGCGTGCACACAAGCTATGATCGGGACACCGGGTGGGCAGCATCTCGTGCTGAATCTGATTGGGGTATATGGTGTTTATACGCCGGCCACAATGTCACCTATATAGTGTATATAAACGACCCCAGGCATTTACTATGTGGTGCACATACACCAGCCCCAGCATCTCCTATGAAGTGTTTCACCGTCCCTAGAGTCTCCTATGGGATGAATATACACCAGCCCCAGCCATGTGATGCATATACACTGAGCCCAGAGTCTACTATGTGGTGTATATTTACCGGCCACAGCATCTCCTATGTGGTGTATATAGATAGCCACAGTGTCTCCTATGTAGTGTATAAACACTGGCCACAGCATCTCCCATGTGGTGTATATACATCGGCCACAGTGTCTCCTATATGATGTATATACATGGCCACAGCGTCTCCTATGTGGTGTATATACATCGGCCACAGTGTCTCCTATGTGGTGTATATACAGTACAGGCCAAACGTTTGGACACACCTTCTCATTCAATGAGTTTTCTTTATTTTCATGACTCTGAAAATTGTAGATTCACATTGAAGACATCAAAACTATGATTTAAAACAAGTGGAATGAAATACTTAAAAAAGTGTGAAACAACAGAAAATATGTCTTACATTCTAGGTTCTTCAAAGTAGCCACCTTTTCCTTTCATTACTACTTTGCACACTCTTGGCATTCTCTTGATGAACTTCAAGAGGTAGTCACCGGAAATGGTTTTCCAACAGTCTTGAAGGAGTTCCCAGAGATGCTTAGCACTTGTTGGCCCTTTTGCCTTCACTCTGCGGTCCAGCTCACCCCAAACCATCTCGACTGGGTTCAGGTCTGGTGACTGTGGAGACCAGGTCATCTGGCATAGCACCCCATCACTCTCCTTCTTAGTTAAATAGCCCTTACACAGCCTGGAGGTGTGTTTGGGGTCATTGTCCTGTTGAAAAATAAATGATGGTCCAACTAAACGCAAACCGGATGGAATAGCATGCCGCTGCAAGATGCTGTGGTAGCCATGTTGGTTCAGTATGCCTTCAATTTTGAATAAATCCCCAACAGTGTCACCAGCAAAGCACTCCCACACCATCACACCTCCTCCTCCATGCTTCACGGTGGGAACCAGCCATGTAGAGTCCATCCGTTCACCTTCTCTACAAAGAAATGGTGGTTGGATCCAAAGATCTCAAATTTGGACTCATCAGACCAAAGCACAGATTTCCACTGGTCCAATGTCCATTCCTTGTGTTCTTTAGCCCAAACAAGTCTCTTCTGCTTGTTGCCTGTCCTTAGCAGTGGTTTCCTAGCAGCTATTTTACCATGAAGGCCTGCTGCACAAAGTCTCCTCTTAATAGTTGTTCTAGAGATGAGAAGGTGTGTCCAAACTTTTGGTCTGTACTGTATTAGTGGGTTTATTATTTTCTATGCATGTAATCCTATGGGCAATTAAAAATGAATTCTAAATAACCTGTTTAGCAGTGGACAACCCCTTCAAGGCAGTGGAATGACATATCATTGGTGCAACCTGTTCAGGCGGCCCATTTCCATCTCCAGAGCAGGTGGCATTGTGCATGGTGATGAGTGTAGACTGTATAGGCCCATATAGTGTTCTGTGCCTGTGCTGCCGGGGTACTGGACTACACAGGCCTGTGCACAGAGACTTTTATGTGTCCTTTCTGTTTCTAGTGATACATAGTATTTATTATACAATCCTTTTAACCATTTCTAGCCTGGTAAGAGCCATATCTCTAAACTCCAGCAGCAGAAGTCACAGGAGATTCTGTATTATGTGAGCTGACGTCTTGAGGACTTGGCATGCATTAGGCGTCTGTAATTAGCTCTCCTTGTGCAGGATGAGCCTATAAATACAAGCTGCCCCCCATTGTTGTCTGTGGAAGAACTGCTGGAGCTTGTGACACAAAGGCATGAGAGTTATTTTGGTCCTTTCTTCTGGGCGGCTATATTTAGCTCATTGATGCAGATACAGGGATTCCACTGACGTCAATGGAGCTCTGCGCTGACGTCACTGGCCCTCCTCCCCCGGCCGGGAGAAGGAAGAACCTGGCAGAGAGAATGCGAGCGAGGCTGTGTGCTGTGCGCAAACAAAGGGGCATCAGATTTCCATGCCGGTCTCCCTGCCTGGGCAATGGGCAGCCGGCTGCAGCCGAGCAGGAGGTCGCCCAGCACAGGAGGGGGGCACAGGGAGGGGGCAGTGAGTGACCCCGGGATCCCCGCGTGTCTGCCCCGGCTCCTGTCACCTGAGTGCCGCGCTGTAAGTACAGGCTCCTGTGCCGCATGCCATGCTGGTTATTCTATACTGCCCATTCTGTGTGTGCTGTTTGTTGTATAAGAAACTTTGTGAAAGTCTCTTCTAGGATTACATAGTAGGGATAAAAAAGACCCATGTCCAACAAGAGCCACCCAGGGTCTCCAGCCACTCTCCCGGCTTGTTCCCTCCTGGCATTGGTCCACATGGATCGCTTTAGCAGTGAGGAAACTGGAGAACCCCTTTAATTCTGCGGAGTTAGAGCAGTAGGTTATTGTTATGTAGGTGAATCGATGCCATACATTATACATATCACACAGGTATCCTCTGTACATCCACTGTTCACAGCTGCTGTGTTATTTAGTGTTTTATATTAAATTAAAGGGATCCTGTCTGCAAAGTTGTGGTTATTTAAAGGGATATTCTGGTCTAAGCATGCTAATTGGAAACCTACCAAATGTCAGATTGGGGGACTTTTCCCCTGTTCTCCTTACTTCAGCCAGGATGGGATGATAAGGGGCATGTGCACCCTGCGCTCCTTTCAACTGCCTGACTGTCTTTGGTGCCATAGGCTTTGAATGGAGTAATAGACTCGTGGAGCATGGACGACCTGCCATTCCATTCTTCTTCTGGCACCTTTGTATGCAGGGAATAGGTGGTCGGTGGTCCCAGTGATGTGAGTTATCACATACTAGATAGATGAGAACTTTCTTAGACCGCAATATGACTTTAGGATGCTGCTATAATACTACAGGATTTATTGAAGAGCTGCATGAATCTGATATAGAATCAGACTTGTATGTTTTACTCTAAAACATTGGAGAGCTTCAAAAGTCCCAAGAAAGTCCCTAGCGGCTTTTCCCCGCCTCGATCCCCTTGACTGACAAGTCACTTTCTATGCACACGCATAAGGAGAGATCTGTCAATCAAGGGGATCAGGATGGGGAGAGGCCACCGGTGACCTGCATCACACTAGTCATCTGAGGCACATAGTCCCCAGCCGACTTGTGTTTTTGGGGGGGACCCCAAGAGGAAAACCTCTAGGTTGTTGGTGCCTGATATTCCTTTCCTTTTGCTCTCTATTCTACTGTTGGGGACACAAAGCCTGAGACGTCCAAGCATCATTTTCCAATCCTGAAATTACAGCTATTACAAGGATGGAAAAATTATAAAATGGCATTCCAAAACACTCTGTGGTTATCTGCGTAGTGTTGCATCGGTGACTAGTCACAGTCACCACCTTGTTAACAGGCCCACTCTGCCTTCATTGTCGTTCTGTCATGTGAAGCTAGCTGTACAGAGCAGGATGTTAATGAATCCTACAAGATCCTATCAGTAAGTTTGACCCTCCTAAGTCATCCACATGGGCATTTGTAGGTCATAGAGAGTTGAATAAAATGATATCTTGATATTTGTGATCTGATGCCTTCTTCCAGATAAATCTACACCTTTCTTAATATGTAAATCAGCTGTTAAGATCTATGTGCACAGATCTCCATGAAAATCTGCCTCCATAGTTTTTTAAATTAAAGCGCGGCGTTAGCAGTGTGAGACATGTAATAACTGACAGTCTGCTCTCCTGATATACATGTCTCACACTGGTAACGCTCCCTATAATTTAAAATAAACTGGAGGCAGATTCTCAGGGAGATCTGTGCTCATACATCTTATTTTAAATTAAAGGGGGCGTTGCCAGTGTGAGACATGTAGATCAGGAGAGCAGACTATCAGCCATTACATGTCTCGTACTCATAACGCCGCTCTTTAATTTAAAATAAACTCTGGAGACAGATTCTTTGTGAGATCTGTGCCCATAGAGCCTAACAGTGCATTTACATATTAAGAAAAATGTAGATTTCTCTGGAATAAGACCTCGGATCAGAGATGACAAGGTATCAGGTTATTCAACTTTCTATGACCTACGTAGATGGCTTAGGGGGGTTGATCCTACTGAGAAGTTCCTTTTAATGACTGCAGATTTGCTGACAGGTTCCTAATAAAAATGTTGCATAATATTGAAATAATGTAAGGCACTGGCATTTTCTTTATTATTAGCCCCATAGTATGGGTAACTTCTCATTTCTATTTGCAAATCTAATGGAACAGACAAATGGAATTCATGTGCATAATGGATTCGCTGTATGACTAATGAAAACAGAAGCAGAGAGCTGTACCAGGTGGCCGACAGCGTGGGCCATGTTCACTTGTTCAGTATTTGGTCAGTGTTTCACATGAGTATTTTGTTAGCCAAAATTAGGAGTGGAACAATCAGGAAAAGTATCATAGAAACACGGGCACCACTTCTTATTTTTCACCCACTTCTGCTTTTGGCCTACAAATACTGAGGTAAAAACCACCAAATACTCAATGTGTGAATGTTGTCTGACCGATTCTTTAAGTTTTTCGCAAAGAAAATGTTGCAAATTTTGTCACAAATCTGCACTTGCTGCATATGACGCATAGATGTAATTTTCTAATGTGTAAAACTGCCTTATTTGTTGAGTGGAGTACTTTAAAGGGAACCTGTCACCAGATTTGGCCCCTACAAGCTGCAGCCCCCACCAGTGGGCTCTTATATACAGCCTTCTAACATACTGTATATGAGAGCCCAGGTCGCTGTGTAGAACGTAAAAATCACTTTATAATACTTACCTAAACGGTCGCTGCAGTGGAGTTGGATCATATGGGTGTCTCCGGTGCCAGCGCCTCCTCTTTCGGCCATCTTTGTCCTTCTTCTGAAGCCTGTGTGCATGACGCGTCCTACACCATCCACACTCACCGGCATTGAGGTCCTGCGCAGGCGAACTACAATACTTTGATCTGCCCTGCTCAGGAGGAGGCTATAAGAGGACGCGACGGCACCGCAGAACGGAGACTCCCATCTGACCCAACTCCACCGCAGCAACCGTTTAGGTAAGCATTATAAAGTCATTTTTACGTTCAACACAGCAGCCTGGGCTCTTGTATACAGCATGTTAGAATGCTGTATATAAGGGCTCACTGGTGGGGGGCCGCAGTTTATAGGCTCCAAATCTGCTGACAGGTTCCCTTTAAAGGGAATCTGTCAGCAGGTTTTTGCCACCTAATCTGAGAGCAGCAAAATGTAGGGGCAGAGCTCTTGATTCCAGTGATGTGTCATTTACTGGGCTGCTTAGTGAAGATTTGATAAAATGAATGATTAATCAGGAGGAGATTATCATTAGAGGACTACTTGACATGCTGCCAGGTAGTCCAGTATATTAATGAGCTCTGTATGGATCTGCAGCAGAGAAAACATTGATTTTATCAAGATGACAGCAAACAGCTCAGTAAGTGACACATCACTGGAATCAGGGTCTCTGTCTCTATATCATGCTGTTCTCAGATGAGGTAACAAAAACCTGCTGGCAGATTCCCTTTAATTCCAGGTTTTTTTTTTTTAAGCTGCTGTATATGACCATTGAAATTATATTCTCAAAGATCATTGTTTACTAGAATTCACCCCAAAAAATTTGCATTGCCTGGTTCAGTGTTCAGGACAATCTTAACCTCTTCGGCCTGGCATACTGGGTGGCAGTGGCGTTTACTAGGCCCTGTGACGTCATGCCATCACATGAGGCCTAGTCACTAGGCCTCATGCAGCATCTTGAGGTGCATCATCAATAAAAAGCAAATGATTTAAAGGGGTTCTCCGGAATCCATTTCAACATGCTCAGTTTATTCTACAGGAGATAAGCTGCGACCAGAGGTGTCTGTAAACCGCTTATGTCAACCCTGTGACTGACTTTTAAGCCCACAGTTCATGATTATGGTGAAACTGAGGTAAAAGCTTGGAGGTGAAGGGTGTTCAGAAGGCAATATTCTTGGTTTTCCTCACAAATCTTCCTTTAGAAGTTTAAATGTGCTGTGAATGTGGCTGATGCACCTTCGATATCTACTAGTACCGATTTTATTCAGCCATTTTATCTGAGTGCCATACACTTGCAAGCTTTTGTTCCCGATTGGGAGAGAAAAAATCCTCTTTTTGTTGTGGCTTCTCTACAGTGAGAACAAAGGATAGGGCATGTTATGATCAAACATGTCTAACCCTTTCCCTACCCTCCCCCCATCGCCATCTGTTAGCAGGGGAAGAGTTGGCATATCCTCTATAGACATATCTTCTGTAGACATAAGATAGTAAGTCAGTTTCTGTTAACCATGCTTTAATGTAAATGGGTTCTTTAGGTGAGCCATGATTGGTCAGATGGCTATGTGCCCCCGGGACTTTGTACATGCGGATATATCCGCAGATACGTCCGCAGGTTTCCCGCAGCTGCTCGCCGCAATCCGCATGCTATTTTTAGCTGCGGTAGTACAGCGAAATAGCTGCTGTAAACCTGCGGACATTCATGCAGCTTACCTGCGGAAGTCCCGGCCTCTATCTCCATAGTGGAGGGCTGGGATTTCCACAGGTAATTTTGCAGAAATAATTGACATGCAATTACGTGCGGCTGCGGGACATCCACAGCATGTTCCGCAGCCGCACGTATCCACAGCATGGACACAGCACTCCCCATGTCCCATAGGATAACATGGGGGGAGTGTCTGTACATGCTGAAAACTGCGGATTTATCTGGAAAATCCAGAAAATCTGCGGATTTTCTGCAGATAAATCCGCAGGTTTAATCTCCCGTGGGATCATAGCCTTAAGGCCCCGTCACACACAAAGATCAATCTTTGGCAGATCTGTGGTTGCAGTGAAATCATGGACATATTGTTCCATTTGTACACAGCCACAAACCTGGCACTGATTGTCCACATTTCACTGCAACCACAGATCTGCCGCAGATTTATCTCTGTGTGTGACAGGGGCTTTAGGCTGCGCTCATGACTCGCCCACCCCAGGGCTATGGGACACCCGGTGCCGGGCCGGACTAGTCCGGGGGTAGTCAGTGGTGGCGGGGCCCAACTCCGTGGCCCTGGTGGGTGACTTAGGGTTTGAATAAAGTTTGTGTTCGTGACGCCACCTGTGGTATGCGGCTATTAAGCCGCCGCTGCTGTGTAAGGCCTCCGGGGTGATGATATGGCAGCAATGATGGTACTGCTCCCCACAGGTGGAGCAATGCCCCGGGGCACAGTTGGTGCTCGTGAGAGTCTATGGTGTAGTGGAAGTCTATGCAGACGGAATAACAGAGGCCACACCAAGGGTGCAGTTTCAAGTTCTTTACTCACACGTCCTGGTATGCGCACACTGGTGCCCTCAGACGACTGGAACCCACTATCGGGGACCTCCGCCGTTTCTGGGTGATTCTTGGAGTAAAAACCGGTACCCTTCTCTCTAAGGTGTCTCTGTCTTCAGCTGTCTTCCTAAGCCTAGCTCTTTTAGGATGAACCTGCTCGGCCTCCACTACAGCCTCCAGGCTGGGGGGTCACCTGTCGGATGATTATCCCCTTTCTAGAGGTTCTGCTGTGGGCTGTGGCCCGGGGAGTCTACAACTTTCCCTGGGCCTCGGTTTTTACTGTTTGGAGATAATTTTGCACTCCTCCGGTTTCTAGGGACCGTCCCCTGTTGCAGCTTGATCCCTCCACCGATGTTCCTGTGGAACAGGCCACCACAGCTCTACAGCTATCCGTGGCCCTGGAATCCCTTCTTCTCTCTGCTTGGTGTCACCTGGACCCTCTGAGTCCCAGGATCTTCACCAGGAAGCGTCTCTTTCTTCTTCTTAGCTCCTGACTGACTTGGAGCTTTCTTTCCTTTTCTCCTCCTTGCCTGCCTCCTGCAGACCTCCTCCTCCTTCCCCACTCTCTCTCAGACTCCTGTTGCTTTCTCTGTGCGGACACTCTGAGCTCACAGAGCTCCTTTCTCTTTCACAGCTACATGCTGGCTCCTCACTCTCTCACTCTCTGAGGTAAACTGAAACTAACTTGACCTTCCTTTCTCTATCTGCTCTCTCGTGGCTCCTCCCACCTCCCTAGTTGCTAAGCTGTACCCTATAGGAGCAGGGATGGGTCTTACGGCCCCTCCCAGCATGCAGCATGGGAGGGTAACTGCCACTGTCCCTGGTCCCAGTATGTACCTAACAATGGGTGCTGTGTAGATTTACCAGGGGACCGGCGTTCACTCCTTTCCTCACCCAGAATGGGGCATCACACCGCTGGATGGGGTGCAATGTCCTGTGGCGACGGAAGCCTCAGGGGCGCCACACTCACACAGGCGTCTATTCTTTCATGCGAGAAAATTGGCCCAGTTTTGTTAATGACACTCGGCTCAAACTCTAGCGTTTGAGGAAAGTTTCCATTTACTGTGATCCGGTTCTATCACCTGTGAGAATAGGATAGGAGAAGATGAGAACTTCTTCTTTTTGATTGCCTGTTTCGGAATAAATCGAGTGCAGTCCGATGTTTTGCCTGCACCTATAGACTTGAATGGGCGCGCGTTGTCTGATATACACTGCCAATTCCAGGATGCAGCTATATTTTTTTCTCATGCCGAATTGCAATGGGAAAAAAAGTGCTAGTTGGAACTGCCCCATAGTAGAACATTGGGCCAAGTGCTAGCTGGAAAAATATCAGACCGCACTCGGCCTTGTCGTGTGGGTTTCTTTAGATCGTGAAGTTTAGTATGTAAATATGATTTGGCAACTTTGTATATTCATCTTCGATGCTGTCTAAAAATTATACTTTTATTGAAATCAGAATTGGTTAATTAAAAATGACACCGTAAATTGTGAGATCTCGATTTTTAGTGAAGTTGACTGACAAAAAACTTGTCAGTTCATTGTCCCTGCTTCTTTCCTATTAAAGGGAATCTGTCACCAGATTTTTGCTACCTCATCTGAGAGCAGCATAATGTAGGGACAGACACCTGATTCCAGTGATGTGTGTGTTTGCTGTCATTTTGATAAAATGTTTTCTCTGCTGCAGATCTAGCAGTTATACAACTGAATAGGATAACTGAAGTGAGCACTAATATATATATATATATATATATATATATATATATATATATATATATATATATATATATATATATATATATATATATATATATATATATATATATATATATATATATAATTATATATGTGCAAGCCAAAAAATACATACTATATAAGGATAAGGCTGCACATCAAACTTAGATAATGGTATAATGCCTCAAGCATATGGAAAAATATTGGAATATACAATGAAAAATGCTACTTGCTAATTTGAACATGTGAATAATGAATTGCATACCTGCCATGAACATTAGGAAAAAGGAGATATTTAGCAATCGCATTGATCAATGTAACTGAGCCCCAAGACCTCGTCAAGGTATATATATTGGGGTCCCTAGCTCTGTGACCCTAACTGTGTGTCATCTCATTGCAATTAACAATTATACAGACCTCATGAATATGCTGGACTACCTGCAGCACGCCATGTAGTCCTCTAATGATAATCTACTGCTGATTTAAACAATGATTTTTATAAAAACTAAACTAAGCAGCCAAGTAAGAATCAGGATCTCTGCCCCTATGTTATACTACTACCAGATTAGGGGGCAAAATCCTGGTGACAGAGTCCCTTTTAAAGGGACTCTGTTTTCAGAATACATTGCAGTAACCTGACAGCTTGCTGCAAGAGTTAAAACAGAACATTCAGCCCTGGGTATCTTATCTCTGTGTTTTTTATTTACACCTGCAATGTTAAGGCCCAGTCACACTAAGCAACTTACCAGCGATCCCAACAACGATAGGGATCGCTGGTAAGTTGCTAGGAGGTTGCTGGTGAGATGTCACACTGCGACGCTCCAGCGATCCCACCAGCAACCTGACCTGGCAGGGATCGCTGGAGCGTCGCTACACGAGTTGCTGGTGAGCTCACCAGCAACCAGTGACCAGCCCCCAGCGCCGCGTGGAAGATGTTGCGCTTGGTAACTAAGGTAAATATCGGGTAACCAACCCGATATTTACCTTGGTTACCAGCGCACGCAGCTACACGTGCAGAGAGTAGCGCACACTGAGCGCTGGCTCCCTGCTCTCCTAGTTACAGCACACATCGGGTTAATTACCCGATGTGTGCTGCAGCTACATGTGCACAGAGCAGGGAGCAGAGCACAATGCTTAGCGCTGGCTCCCTGCTCTCCTAGCTACAGCACACATCGGGTTAATTAACCCGATGTGTCCTGCAGCTACATGTGCACAGAGCAGTAGCCGGCACTGACAGTGAGAGCGGCGGAGGCTGGTAACAAAGGTAAATATCGGGTAACCAAGGACAGGGCTTCTTGGTTACCCGATGTTTACTGTGGTTACCAGCCTCCGCAGAAGCCGGCTCCTGCTGCCTGCACATTTAGTTGTTGCTGGCTCGCTGTCACACACAGCGATGTGTGCTTCACAGCGGGACAGCAACAACTAAAAAATGTCCCAGGACATTCAGCAACAACCAACGACCTCACAGCAGGGGCCAGGTTGTTGCTGGATGTCACACACAGCGACATCACTAGCAACATCGCTGCTACGTCACAAAAGTTGTTCGTTAGCAGCGATGTTGCTAGCGATGTTGCTTAGTGTGACGGGGCCTTAAGCAACATCGCTGCTAACGAACAACTTTTGTGACGTTGCTAGTGATGTCGCTGTGTGTGACATCCAGCAACAACCTGGCCCCTGCTGTGAGGTCGCTGGTTGTTGCTGAATGCCCTGGGCCATTTTTTAGTTGTTGCTCTCTCGCTGTGAAGCACAGATCGCTGTGTGTGACGGCGACAGAGCAACAACTAAATATGTAGGCAGCAGGAGCCGGCTTCTGCGGACTCTGGTAACCACAGTAAACATTGGGTAACCAAGAAGCCCTTACCTTGGTTACCCGATATTTACCTTCGTTACCAGCGGTCCGCCACTCTCACGCTATCAGTGCCGGCTCCTGCTCTGTGCACATGTAGCTGCAGTACACATTGGGTAATTAACCCCATGTGTACTGTAGCTAGGAGAGCAGGGAGCCAGCGCTAAGCAGTGTGCGCTGGTAACCAAGGTAAATATCGGGTTGGTTACCCGATATTTACCTTAGTTACCAAGCGCAGCATCGCTTCCACGCGGCGTTGCTGGCTGGGGGCTGGTCACTGGTTGCTGGTGAGCTCACCAGCAACTCGTGTAGCCACGCTCCAGCGATCCCTGCCAGGTCAGGTTGCTGGTGGGATCGCTGGAGCGTCGCTTAGTGTGACATCTCACTAGCGATCTCCTAGCAACTTACCAGCGATCCCTATCAGGTTGGATCGTTGTTGGGATCGCTGGTAAGTTGTTTAGTGTGACTGGGCCTTTAAGGTCCAGTCACACTAAGCAACTTACCAGCGATCCCAACAACGATAGGGATCGCTGGTAAGTTGCTAGGAGGTTGCTGGTGAGATGTCACACTGCGACGCTCCAGCGATCCCACCAGCAACCTGACCTGGCAGGGATCGCTGGAGCGTCGCTACACAAGTTGCTGGTGAGCTCACCAGCAACCAGTGACAAGCCCCCAGCGCCGCGTGGAAGATGCTGCGCTTGGTAACTAAGGTAAATATCGGGTAACCAACCCGATATTTACCTTGGTTACCACCGCACGGAGCTACACGTGCAGAGAGCAGGGAGCAGCGCACACTGAGCGCTGGCTCCTTGCTCTCCTAGTTACAGCACACATCGGGTTAATTACCCAATGTGTGCTGCAGCTAAATGTGCACAGAGCAGGGAGCAGCGCACAATGCTTAGCGCTGGCTCCTTGCTCTCCTAGTTACAGCACACATCGGGTTAATTAACCCGATGTGTGCTGCAGCTACATGTGCACAGAGCAGGAGCCGGCACTGACAGTGAGAGCGGCGGAGGCTGGTAACAAAGGTAAATATCGGGTAACCAAGGACAGGGCTTCTTGGTTACCCGATGTTTACATTGGTTACCAGCCTCCGCAGAAGCCGGCTCCTGCTGCCTGCACATTTAGTTGTTGCTGTCTCGCTGTCACACACAGCGATCTGTGCTTCACAGCGGGACAGCAACAACTAAAAAATGGCCCAGGACATTCAGCAACAACCAACGACCTCACAGCAGGGGCCAGGTTGTTGCTGGATGTCACACACCGCAACATCGCTAGCAACGTCACAAAAGTTGTTCGTTAGCAGCGATGTTGCTAGCGATGTTGCTTAGTGTGACGGGGCCTTTAGTAAAAATCTCTTATCATTATCATTAGTGGGTCTCAGCAGGTGTGAGCTCCAGTTCGACTCCACCTCCTTCTGTGATTTAGGGGTGCTTCACACACAGCGAGCTCGCTGCCGAGATCGCTGCTGAGTCACGCTTTTTGTGACGCAGCAGTGACCTCATTAGCGATCTCGCTGTGTGTGACAATGAGCAGCGATCTGGCCCCTGCTGCGAGATCGCTGCTCGTTACACACAGCCCTGGTTCGTTTTCTTGAAAGCCGCTCTCCTGCTGTGACACACAGATCGCTGTGTGTGACAGCAAGAGAGCGACAAATGAAGCGAGCAGGGAGCAGGAGCCGGCGTCTGACAGCTGAGGTAAGCTGTATCCAAGATAAACATCGGGTAACCAAGGTGGTTACCCGATATTTACCTTAGTTACCAGCCTCTGCAGCTCTCACGCTGCCTGTGCTGCCGGCTCCGGCTCTCTGCACATGTAGCTGCTGTACACATCGGGTTAATTAACCCGATGTGTACAGCAGCTAGGAGAGCAAGGAGCCAGCGCTAAGCAGTGTGCGCGGCTCCCTGCTCTCTGCACATGTAGCTGCATTACACATCGGGTTAATTAACCCGATGTGTACTGTAGCTAGGAGAGCAAGGAGCCAGCGCTCAGTGTGCGCGGCTCCCTGCTCCCTGCTCACACTGGTAACTAATGTAAACATCGGGTAACCATACCCGATGTTTACCTTAGTTACCAGTCTCCGCAGCTTCCAGACGGCGGCTCCGTGCAAGCGCAGCGTCGCTTGCACGTCGCTGCTGGCTGGGGGCTGTTCACTGGTCCCTGGTGAGATCTGCCTGTTTGACAGCTCACCAGCGACCATGTAGCGATGCAGCAGCGATCCTGACCAGGTCAGATCGCTGGTCGGATCGCTGCTGCATCGCTAAGTGTGAAGGTACGCTTAGCAGCTTCTGTCTATGGAAATGTACACTGAAAGCCTGGTGTGGCCGGGGGCAGCTCCCAAAGCTCTACTACATACAAAATCTAAAACCTTTCACTGTGTATAAATATATGGCAAACGTTTCCTTTTTGTGACATTCCTAAACCAGTGTCCCAGCATATATTTAGGTATGTGAATAACCATAACCTTTTATTTAAGTACAGTTGAAAAATTATAATGAATTGAATTCTGCAATATAAATGGTTCCTGCAAAAAAACCACACTGCATCATATACATATTTATATGGAATACTTTCTGGAAATACTTCCTATGCTGTTATTCCTATATTACCAACCTTGGTATTATCCTGATACAAACTCCTTATCCTTCGTGCACTTCTTCCTATAGCGTAGAGTAGACAGATGTCTAGATTGAATAATTATATCAGTCTGACTTCACATAGTTTATTCGTCACATGATGATCTAATGACCCTGCTTGTAAGACAGTTTGTTTCAGATGCATTGATAGAAGTCTCTGCAGAGACTCAACAAAAGTGGCTGATTAGATAATGACCAGCAAAGTGTTCTTCTCTCCTATAGTAGAAAGTGCAGGGTACGAGCAGAACTAGTGCCAGCGTCCCAGTATTATCCATAGTTAGTAGGGTTTTGTTGAAATATTCCTCATTAAATTTCATTCCTGGGCCCCTTTTTTCTTAGTACTCTGTGTTATGCTATTCCTCTGTTGGGCCACATGCACACATTGAGTATTTGGTGAGTATTCTAGAACACATTTCAACAAGAAAACGCAAAACTAAGGCATCACATTGGCAACATTTTAAGGCTATGTGCCCATGGTACGTACCCGCGGACTTTGTCGGAGGTTTACCGCAGCTGCTCCCCGGAGTCCACAGCTTTCCATTGCTGCGGGATTTTAGCATTTTTGTTGCGGTAAACCTGTGGGACAAATGCGGAAATACCTGCAGAAGTCCCGGCCTCTATCTCCATAGTGGACGAGCGGGAATTCCGCAGATAATTCTACAGGAATAATAGACATGCATTTACATGCGGCTGCGGGACATCCGCAGCATATTTTGCAGCCGCACATACCGCAGCATTGATACAGCACTCCCCAAATCCCATAGGATAACATAGGGAGTGTCTGTACTTGCACAAACTTGCGGATTTATCTGGAAGATCCAGATAAATCCGCAGGTTTTCCGCAGCAAAATCCGCAGGTACATTGTCCCGTTTCACATTGCCTAAAGGGGGCTTTACACGGTAGCGATATTGCTAGCAATTTGTAGCGATAGCGAGCGTGTAAGTACCCGCCCCCGTCGCGCATGCGATTGTTTGTGATCGCTGCCGTAGCGAACATTATCGCTACGGCAGCGTCGCACATACTTACCTGGTCGGCGTCGTCGCTGTGACTGCCGAACAATCCCTCCTTCAAGGGGGAGGGACGTTCGGCATCACAGTGACGTCACCGCAACGTCACTAAGCGGCCGGCCAATCAAAGCTGAGGGGCGGAGATGAGCAGGACGTAACATCCCACCCACCACCTTCCTTCCTCATTGTGGCCGGCAACAGGTAAGGAGACGTTCCTCGCTCCTGCGGTGTCACACATAGCGATGTGTGCTGCCGCATGAGCGATGAACCACCTGGATAAACAACCCTTACCGATTTTTGAGTTTGAGACGACCTCTCCATGATGAACGACTTTCACCATTTTTGAGGTCGCTTAAGGTCGCTGGTCAGTGTCACACGCTGCGATATCGTTAATGACGCCGGATGTGCGTCACTAACAACTTGACCCCGACGACAAAACATTAACGATATCGTAGCGTGTAAAGCCCCCTTAAGAGCTCATACACACTTCTGCTTTTTGTAGGTTTTTTTTTTTTTTTAACAGGCAGAGCATGGACACATTAAAATCAGTTGGCATATTAATGTGTGTGATTTTGATCTGATCTGCAGATCAAAGTCACCATTTAAGTGAATGGGTCCATGAAAAGCAGGGATAGGGCTTGAATGCCATCCATTTATCATCTGAATGTCCATTTTCCAGAAGAAGCTTTGGGTGAGTGCTATAATTTTTGTACCTGAGAAAAGCGGATCATACACACATTGTAAAAACTAAGACATAGACCGAAAACTGCATCCAGTACACTAAAAAGGGGGTCATAGTCTGTTTTTCACATTAGATGAAATGAATGAGGCCTAAACTGTATGTAATGAATGTATCATTAATGCCTTAGCGCAAAATGACATATATGTCACCTTGTATGGAGGGTGCTCAGTACCAATGTTACATAACAAGCATCTGTCTCTTAGGCCCCCTTCACACATCTGTGATTGCAGTATGTATGATGTCCGTTTTCCTATGTACCGGAGACACAGACCTACTTATTAAAATCAATGGGTCTGCGCACGCATCCCTGTGTCCATGTGCTCCACACTTCGACTTCCGTTTTTCTCTGGCAGCACAGATGTCACACGGACCACACACTGATGAAATCTGTGTGACATGTACCAGAGAAAATACGTCTCTTTGAAATAAAATGATTTCTATACTCGCCTGTCTTTAGCGCTGCTGTCACTTGTCTCCAGGCCCGCTCATTATGCTCGTGCATATCCACTGCACCGCAGACCCAGAAGCAGCAGCGTCAGAGACCGCAGTGCCAGGGAGAGGTGAGTATAGAATTTCTTGCTGTCAGTCTACTATCACAGATAGCGAGCGCGCACACACACATATCCACACCACGGACCGTGAAAAACATGCGTTTTTATCACAGACATGTGAAGGGGACCTAAGCAGTGTTGAGTCTGACTGCTGTTAACCATTTAGATGCTGCTGTGTAATTGTCGCGGGCGGAGGGGACGCGCTCGCCACGCTCAGGTCCCCGGGGCTTCTGCTGCTGCTCGGTGGCTTGAGCGGTGGGCTGGACCTGGGGACTCGAGCAGCGCTCCTTGTCCACGAGTGAAAAGGGGGTGGTTTGTTTAGGGAGATAGTTCGTGACGCCACCCACGGGTCGTGGTGATTATTAGCACCACCGCTGCTGGTGACGGGGATCCCGGGAAGGATGGTATGGAGCCGCTAGGATGTGGTCCCCTCCGTGGGTAGCCGTTGGTGATCCCGGGGCCCGGATACGGGGAGGCTTGATGGTTGGGGTTGCAGGGACAGCGCGGCGCGGTGCCGGATAGCACTGGTGTACTCACTCAGACAGTCAATGACAGAGTCTCTGGTAAACCAAACGGCTGGATGGACGGGTCCCGCAGCCGGCTCCAGTGTTGTGCTTTCCCCGGACGGCTGATGGTGGCTGTCTTTCCCTGCACCTGTTAAAATGTTCTGATTCCTGTGGTTGCCCACCGGTAGTCCGCTCCCCGGTGTATAGGTGCCGTAGGAGCCCATTTTGCCCGCAGGCGCTGGCCCTTGGATCTCTAGCCTATGGCGGTGGCTGTATATCCTCTCGGTGTGGACTGTTGCCTTCTGTCGGGTCTTGGTTGTTGGGGAAACCCTTGGGGTTCCTGTCACACTCGGATTTGACTATTGTCGGCGTCTCCAAGTCTGGTCGGGGTCCGATGGCCCTGCCTTTGTGCTTAGCTTCACTCCGCTCCCCGGTTCGGTACCGGCGGGCCAACGCCCGACCCCGGTCCTACGGCTCTGCAGAGATTCACGAACTCCTGCAGATGGCCACCACCATCTGCCAACCTTGCTGTTTGTGTCTGGGCCCCTACCCAGACACCAACAGTTTCGTGTCCTCTCACTTTCACTGTCTACACGAATCTCTGTTTTCCCGCCTCCAGACCTGTGAACTCCTCAGTGGGTGGGGCCAACCGCCTGGCTCCGCCCCACCTGGTGTGGACATCAGACCCTGGAGGGAGGCAACAAGGGTTTTTGTTTGACTGTTGTGCCTGTCTAAGGAAGGGGGTGTGTATGGTGTTATGTCTGACTACCTGGCTAGTCCAGGGCGTCACATAATAGTGACTTTTAAATGGAGCACTTCAAGAAGGCCCCATGAGACACACAAACAGGGAACAAATGGGTTACTGTGACCCCCTATTATTGTCATGTTAGTATTCCAATGAAGCTGAGTGACTGGGTGAGCTTCACAGGAGACCATGATGTTCACTATACACTGAAATACTATGTTATTGCAGTATATAGTATGACCGATTAGATGATTGCAGGTTCTAGTGCCCTAAAGGCTTTGGAAAAAATAAAATTAAAATCTATAAAATAAAAGATAAATATTCAAATAAGAGCCCTACAAAAAATGTTTGTGTGTTTTCTTTTATTTATACAAACTTTTGACTTTTTTTCATAACTTAGATAAGCAAAAATGATTTATGCTATATATAGTATGTATGTATGTGTATATATGTGTGTGTGTGTGTGTGTGTATATATATATATGTATGTGTATATATATATATATATATATATATATATATATATATATATATATATATATATATATATATATATATATATATATATATATATATATATATATATATATATATATATATATATATATATATTGTTTTTATTCGAACTGACCTGGAGAGTCTTGCTTCGAGGTTAGTTTTTTTTCTTCCATCTCTTCATCCCATTTTCATTTTTTTTTTTTTCTTCTTCAGTACATTGCATTGTAAAATGGTGTAATTCAAAGCTACAATTTGTGCAGTGAAAAAAAAACAAACAAACAAGCCTTCATTTGGTTTTGTTGATAGGGGAAAATAAAAAGATATGGCTCTTGGATGAAGGGGAGGGAAAATGCAAGCGTGAAATGGAAAATTGGCTGTGGCGACAAGGGGTTAAGGCTTTAGGAGCAGAAATGACTTTATACATAGAGCACAGGGACACTTGTATAGTGCAGATGGGAATGATTAGTAATTCATCAGATCTACATATTGATTGAAATATAAGCTGGTTGTGCTATGCGGCATAATAATCCGCGTCTATCAATGCTTGCGCTAGATGTGCAGCGTCTGGTATTATTTATCAGGCAGGAAACACAGTGGCAGGGGCACACTTTCTACAGATATTTCGGAGGCAGCGAGGCACCATCTGCCTCATCGTCATGGTAACTGCATGTGAGATCGGTGACTGCTCCACGTTATCACGCACAATGAACCCGCATGCATCAAAAAAAAAACACTGAGTAGGATTAGACTAAAATATGAGGTTACAACCATTTTTCAACATCCCATACCAATATTAAAGCCTTAGAAATAAAATTATAATGAGGCTGCCTTTTTTTTTTTTTTTTTTGTTTAAACTACACTACAGTATAGATTAGTAGGTTAAAGCGTGTCTCCATGAAGACAATTCCTTTAATGGGACAACCATATTGCATTTCTTTATTTGTATTCTGTTGGATTAATGTCAGTAGAACCCATTAATATCAATGGAACCAAACTCCCAAGTCTTCCCAGACTGTCATGGGGGCATGTAAAATTTCAGTGACCCATCTTTTTTACTTTTGTCTTTTTCTGGTAGATAAGATGCTTGGGAATATTTTACTACTCTTCACTCATAGAGATCCAAAAACGAGCATGGAGGGGATGACAATCGAGATAGTGATGACAGAACGTGGGTTCTATATTTTTCTAGCAGAACACAAAAAAAGCTCAACCACAATGTATTACAAAATTTAATTTGGGGTCTGGTCTGTATTTATTGGATTTGCTGCCATTTTTACTAGGCGTGTGGCTGACTATGCGTGGCCGAAACACCGCGCAGCGAAATTGCCGCATGATTTTGCTTCAGAGTCAGGCAGGCCGGGCTACAGCTGCATCCCCGCCCCGCTAAACTGACTGGCCGTAACTTAAGGGTACGTGGCCACAATCAGTGTTTGCAGCGTTTTGGACGCAGCAAGCTTCAGCTGCATCCAAAACGTTGCGATGTCCAGTACACGCATAGCGGACGGGATTCTAGAAATCCCATGCCCCCTGTGTGTACGGCCCGCAGCAAAAACTGACTTGCGGTGCGGCTTTCCTGAGTCACAGAATGTCAATTTTTTTTTGCTCCATAGGGAGGACACAAGCGACAGACTACAGCGTCCCGAACCCTGATCATGGGCATGGGCAGCTGTGGTCTCCTGCGGAGGAGCCTTGCGGCCCTGCAGGTCAGGACCGCCATATCCAGGCCCAGCGGGTGCAGATCATGGGCACGTATTCTTAGGCCTTATTCACACTACCGTATAAAAACATAAATTTGGCACACCATCCATGTTTTTTTAATTACCCATCCGTGTGTATATTTTTAAAAACTGACCCATAGACTTCTATTGGCCCTTATAATCCCAGCTACTGGGAAAAAAAATAATGGATGTGTTTCCATGTGGTTCACACACACATGGCCCCTGTGAAATCACAGATATGTGGGCAGCCCCATAGATTACAATGGATACGTTTATCCATCAGTGTCGCACATACGGATTCCACACGTACCAGAAACACTGATAAAGGTAAAGGAGACCTATGTCTGTATCCACAATGCGTTTTTGACACTGCGCAGTTTCACTGCATCAAAAACGCAATTTTTTTTCAGTTCCAGCAAAGTGGATGAGATTTATGTTTATACAATCTCCTGCCCATTCTGCTTCTTTTTTCTGGGGGTAAACTGACCTGCGGTGCATAAATCCGCCACATGTCAATTTCTCTTGTGAGTACACTGAGCTTTATGTGCAGATTGCGTTAGATGCGTAAAATACAGCAAAAATGCATATATTCCGCACATGACTGTATCAATAAGGTTTTGTCAGAGCCAAATACTACAAAAACAGAACGGCTTTATTTATATAGAGACCAAAAAAACACATTGTGATAAAAAAAAAAGTGACCTAATTTACATAATAGGTGCAGAAATTCCGCAACATTGAACCTCATAGTGGGAACGTAGCCGAATAATGCAGAAACACGACTGCTAAAGGGTAAGGCGTCTGTCTTGTATAAACCAGGCATGCATTTTTAGGCCTTCAGGTCCAGCAGTATTGTGATGGTCTTTTATACGGACGTTTTAACAGGTTAGTGCTATTTGCTCCCATTAGAAATCTTAGAGATGTGTATGGCACAAGGAGAACGGGGACAGACGTTGGTTGCTGAGCTATATCTCCGCGCAGTCAGATCTCATTTTGCATACTTCAGTGGCAGTATTTTATACACTAATTTAATTTGTTATCCGCAGCTCATTGTGATTGACAGGCCATCTGTCATGAGCCAGTCTCCTAAACTGCTGATGTACGCTCAACCTTGCTTTGTTATTGAACAGTCTACATCTTCTAATTGTGTTACATGAAATAACCTAATAATGGGGCTGTTTTTGCCAGGTCTGTCATCTCCAGTAAAACGCTGATCCATTTTGTTTTTTTTATTTTTTTTCTTGATTTATATTCTGAAATACTGTTTTTAATTTTTCGCACAAGTGTCTTCTAGTTAAAAACCGTTTTGTACGATTACATCCATTGCTTTGTCTTTTTTTTTTTTTTTTTTTTTTTTATTGCAGTTTAAGATAGCATGAGGAGTGTTGTGTTTTTGTTGTGGTGTGTATATATATATATTTTTTTTTCTGTTTATTTGCTCATTGTTAAAGGAGTTCAGATGTGCAAAGACACGTTCATTTCTGCTGACAGCTGGACCCATTATGAAGAGCTGTCACCCGAAATAATGGCATCCACTTGAAATTCCACTTACAAGAAAATATTGTTCTATATTTCAGCCCATACATTTCATAAGCTCTTACAGTGTACACTAATGCACAAACTCGGCATCTACTATACCTAGCATAAGAGTCTTACCCACTATATAAAAGGGAACATGTCACCTTGAGAGATTGTATTAATCTGTGGATATAGGAGTAACTTGCAGATGACTAACAAAGCACCACTCCAGCTTTTTTTTTTATTATAATAATAATTATTATTATTATTATCATTATTATTATTCCAGCTCTGGAGTGGTGCTGCTAACCTAAGGTATCTGCACCTAGTCTTCTGCTCACCACCTGCCAGAAACTTAAGCCCTTCCCAGCTCCGGTCCTACGCCCGCAACTTCTGATTGACTGACTGGAAGTCCAAAGTCACAAATTCTCACTGCAAAGCTATGTTAAAGCCTCATTCTGGCTCTCATGAACTTGCATTGAGTTGTCACTTCTGGATCGCCCAGCAAACACTGGAGAGATCTGGCAGATCACAATCTGCTGGAGACCGACTGGATAAAATATGAAGATAGCAGCTGGTAAGTATAAGACGAAGTGCGGTGAAACATTACATTTAATGGAACAACTCCAGCGTTGCAATAAAAAAAAAAACGTCTGAAGTGGTGCTTTCGAATGCTTTATTGATGACTTGGAAGCACAGCTAAAGGGAGAAAATGAGGTTTCATTCTCCCTGCAGCCACTTGCTTCGAGTCATTAGTGCAGCTTTTACAGCTGTACTCGCTGATTGAGAGCATGCTCTGCACACACTCCGCAGAGTGGGCAATCTGTCATTGTGCCGAGTAATGATTACCACCATGGTTCCTATAACATCATCCTGCACCACCGCGATGATTGAAAGCTAGTGGCAGCAGGAAGAATAAACCAGCCTAACATGATTTAAACACTACTTACCTGCAGATTCCCACTAGATCTGCAGTTACATGATGTTTTCAAGGTGACACATTTTCTTTAAATATAGAATTATATAACTACCTTAGGTTGATGACCATCAGAGTGGAAATACCATAAGATTAATTACCAGTTGGCCAACAGTGTTGGGAATAATGGCTATGGGAGGTTGTGGGTGTCACATGACGTCAGGACAATGCACACGAAAAGGGGAGAATTCTGCGTTTCCTGAACACCCCCTTTGCTGTATTCTGTACATGACAGCTATGAATGGCCTTAGAGGGAGAAAATGTAGCTAAAAAAAAAATGTATGTCCAAGTCTTCTGTATTATTATACCATAAATATATTTTTTAGAAAGTATAGGCTATGCCCTTTTGTGCTTTCCCCATTGACTTCAATGAAGTACAACCACATATAAAAATAGTTTTTACATGCCTCACCTACACACCTGCATTTTTCAATAGGAAATAGAACTAGAAGCAAGGTAACAGGTGTGTGAACTTGGCCTAAGGCAGATAAAGGCTGTGCCCTAACTACTTGCATTGAGCCATTCCTCCAGTGATCCGATTATTAACATGTTGACGTACTAGTCAGGACCTGCAGTCATACCGTGTTGTGTTTTACCTCATGTTTTATGTCTTTTGAAACCACATTACGTTCACGCTCAGCTTTTACATTACTGTGTATTAGAATATGAGTATCATCGTAACATTTATGCTACCTTCGTACCCTTGTCTACCACTGGTTGCATAAAACCTAAATCGCCTCATTATGTAATAAATAAGGCAATAAAAATAGCTCTTAATAAGCCATAAAAATGTCCAAGGTGCGACCTCGATTACCTTACTGCCCAACAAACATCAAAATGGTTTAGGCAAAATTGTGCTGCGACGATAATTAAGTGCAAAGTTGTAAGGATTGATGGCACTATGAGTTTAGTAATTTGGCTTGGGTTTTTAGGGAATCCACAGCAATATTTACATCCTTTATGTTGTGGTCCTAATCTTGTATTTTCTCTGGAGTCCAGAGGGAATCATGAAGGTCAAAAAAAAATGGAAGCAGCACGCCAAAGAGTGCAAATCAGGACTTTAATGGCCTGTGCGGTAACATTTCGGCTTGTAATGTTAACCTTCCAATTTTTATTTGTGTATGTGTGTATATAATATATTACACACAGTATATTGTATATAGGTGTGTGTATTACACACAGTATGTCACAAAAGTGAGTACACCCCTCACATTTTTGTAAATATTTTGATACAATGTCGATAGTCAGTGTACAGCTTGTATAACAGTCTAAATTTGGTGTGTCCTCCTAAGTAACTAAGCACACAGCCATTAATGTCTAAATCGCCTGCAGCAAACGTGAGTATAAATTGTGCCCAATTAGCCATTTTCCCTCCCGCTGTCATGTGACTCTTTAGCATTGCAAGGTCTCAGGTGTGACTGGGGAGCAGGTGTGTAAAATTTGGTGTTATCACTCACACTATCTCGTATGTTGGTTAGGCTAGTTTCACACTTGCGCTATTTTGACGCAAACGGAATCCGTCACTAATGTAGTACAGTTCATTTATTTACAGTGAAAGCGCGTTACTATGGCGTGTGTGTGTCATGCAGTACCCGCTTGTGTCCACACGATGTCGCGCTTCCACTGTAAATAAATGAACTGTACTACATTAGTGACGGATTCAGTTTGCGTCAAAATAGCGCAAGTGTGAGTGGGCCCTTATTGTTTCACCACTCGGCACAGCTCAGCGTGACAGCCCAGCTTCTCCCAGCTCCCTCTTCCCTGACAGCAGAGCGCTGCAAGCAGGAGACACGCTGGGCTGTGACGAGCGGTGAAACTCCGCCCACAGCCCTGTGACTCAGGAAGACTGGGGCCGGCCACAGTGATGTCACATGATCAGCAAGTTGACGTGACATCACCGGATCCCCGAGGTGTCAGAACCCGGGGGTCAAGCGATGGGGAAGAGCAGTCAGCAATAGCGCCGTTCACAGGCACTATTGGCAACACAAGGTATTTGAGAAAAACATTGTTTTTCAACATAATATTGATCTAGCAAATAATGAATATGGGTGAACCACTTCTTTAAAGGCTGTGAGTTGAGTTATTTAATGGGGAAACACCAAATGTACACTGTTATACAAGCCGTACACTGACTACTTTACATTGTATAAAAATGTTTTATCTTCAGTGTTGGCCAATGAAAAGATATAATAAAATATTTGCAAAAATGTGGGGGGTGTACTCTCTTTTGTGATATACTTGTGTGTATAACATAAACTAAAAACTCCATATCCGGGAGGCTTCTAATTCCTTTTTTTTACGGTAAGGGGTTTTCTTTTGGCTGTATATTAATTCCTCTTCCTGTGCTGGTTTTATTGTATGGAAGGAATGTATAGAATCTGCTTGTATTATCAGTGAGGTTAGGGAAAACACCAAAAGTTGTAAATTGTCGTCAGCAGGGGCCCCTCACATCATGTTTCTGTCAGTAGTGTGCTTCAATTTTCCACTGTTCAACGGCACGAACAGAAAATGTGGAAATAAGTGAATCATCCTGGATCCTCTTCTGAGACAGTTATCTAACACAAGTTCTAAAGCGGGAATCCTCCTATTCATTGTAAAATCAGATATTTCTAGTCTAAGAAAACAGACTCGAGCTATATTAAAGGAGTTTTCCCACAATATACATTTCTCCTCTATCTGCAGGACAAGTGATAAGTGTCTGATCTGTGGAGACACCACTGTGACCCTCACAGGTCACAAGAACTGGGGACTAAAGGTTCCCGTACAAATTAGACAAAAGTTGTCTGAATCCGCTGATATTGACCTGACCGGCCAGCATTCTAATGTGTATCGGGACTTTTCAACTCTTTCCAGACAGATGTTTGGGTAGAAAAGTATCCAGTCTGTTGAATTATAGCAGCCGATCGTTTTGTCTGGTGGGGTGAGAGGCAACGACTAGAGGAAATGTCAAATTACAGGAACGCTTGGCCTTCCTCTGTATGGCTACTTTAACAAACCAGTTTTTTTCCATCAGGCACAATCCGGAAAAAAACGGATAAAACTGATCCGGCGCCAGATCCGTTTTATCCCCATTGATTAGTATTCGCGCCAGAATGTGCTGGATGGCATTGCATTGCATCTGGCTTTTGCTGGTAAAGGCTACTTTCACACATCAGTTTTTTGGTATCAGGCACAATCCGGCGTGTGCCTGATGCAACGGATCCGGTCAAAAAACGGATCCGGCACATCCGTTCTTGCATATTCTACGCCGGATCTGTTGTATTAGGCACACGCCGGATTGTGTTGGATGCCAAAAAACTGATGTGTGAAAGTAGCGTATGGGGCAATCTGGAGAGTTCTTCACCGGCTAACCACTATTTAATGTGTATGGGGTCCTTAATCCCTTAGATTATTCTCACTACATGACTGTAATTGAATGGAGGAGCCATCAGGTATGTTTAATATTGATGGATACAGCTGAATACAGCACTTGATCTCTTCAGCCCTTACCCATAGTCACTGATTATAGCAGCAAGGTGCATGCCTTCTCCTCAAGTCAGACATTGAGTAGGAAGGGATTTGTAAGGTGGGCTCATTTTTAGTAATAGTTGGGTGTCCCACTTATTGGGTGTCGGTAGAGCCCTATAGATGGTCATGACATCCACTGGGCAGGTATGCACCAATATAAATTTTATTTTCATTACATAGGTAGAAAAAAAAAATGTGTATCCCAATCACAATACTTTCGTTTACTACGGTATCTAATTGATGATTTATGTGTCGCGGGCGGGGAGGACGCCGCCGCTGCGCTCACTCGCTAACGCTCGGGTCCGGCGCTGCTGCGGCTGCTGCTGCTTGGTGGCTCGAGCGGTGGGCCGGGTCCGGGGACTCGAGCGGCGCTCCTCGTGAGTGAAAGGGGTGGTTGGTTTGGGGGATTTAGTCCGTGACGCCACCCACGGGTTGTGGTCAAGATAGGCACCATCGCTGCTGATGACGGGGATACCGGGAGCGATGGTAGGGAGCAGCTTGGATGTTTTCTCCCTCAGTGGGTAGGGGTCGGTGGTCCCGGGGCCCGGTGGTGAGACGGGGAGGCAGAGTTGGTGAGTTGCAGGGACAGCGCGGCGCAGTGCCGGATGGCACGGGTGTACTCGCTCAGTAAGAGATGCACAAAGTCCTCGGTAAACCAAACAGCTGGATGGACGGGTCCCACAGCCGGCTGCAGTGTCTCTCCCCGGACAGGTGATGGCGGCTGTCTTTCCCTGCACCTTTTGTGTACTTGTTTGACTACGATGGATCCCCAACGGTAGTCCGCTCCCCGGTGTATGGATGCCGGAGGAGCCCGTTTGCCCGCAGGCCTTGGGTCTCTAGCCTTAGGCGGTAGCTGTATACCCTCATGGTGTGGGAGGTTGCCTTCTATCAGGTCTTTGGCTGTTAGGAAACCCCTGGGGTTCCGGTCACACTCTGATTTGACTATTGTCGGCGGCTCCAAGCCTGGTCGGGGTCCGATGGCCCTGCCTGTGTGTGCTGGCTTCACTTCGCTCCCCGGTCGGTACTGGCGGCCCAATGCCTGACCCCGGTCCTACGGTTCCACGTTGCTTCACCACTCCTGCAGATGGCCACCACCGTCTGCCAACCTTGCTGTCAGTGCCTGGGCCACAAACCCAGACACCCAAGTGTTTACTCCTCACACTTCAAACTCCAAACTCTTTCTGCCACTTTTCCCGCCTCCAGGCCTGTGAACTCCTCGGTAGGTGGGGCCAACCGCTTGGCTCCGCTCCACCTGGTGTGGACATCAGACCCTGGAGGGAGGCAACAAGGATTTTATGTTTGGCTAATGTTACTGTCTAATGGGGTGGGGGTGTGTGAGTGTTACCTGTGACGACCTGGCTAGTCCAGGGCGCCACATATGCAGTTGCATATGCTGAGTGATGACGTTTGGAAGATGTTACCACCATATACATCAACACAAAGTAAATGTTCTATGTGCTTCTGTTGTGTAGCTCTGCACAGTTATCACTTGTAAGACTTACTATGTGTTCCTACGTTGCTCTAGGTTATGTAATCTGTGGCTGAACCAAGTATCAAATGTTCAATTCCTCAGCTCTACAGCACGGGCTAACGTCTGAATGCTGTCTTACAAAAAATGTATTTCTACTGGGGCTTATGATTTTTCATGGGCTATGTAAATTGCCATTGATCTGATATTTATTTATTCCTCCACCAGACAAGTTTACTGTACATTTTATATGTAGATAATTGGTGATACTTAGGCTAAATTCACACAGGGCATCTTTTGATGATTCTTTGGTGCATTTTTGACGTCAAAAAGATGCACCAATATGCATGCACTTCCTTCCTCCAGCAAAGTCTGAGATTTCGATTTTGCTGTCCACACTGCATCTTTTGTTGGCTGCATCTTGGCTGTGTTTTTGAAGATGCAGCATGTCAATTATTTCTGCGTTTTTGCAACATTTTTGAGTCCTTCCAGTCAATAGGTTTGACTAAAAAACGCATTGGGCAAAAAAGTGGTAAAAACGCGATGCGTTTTTGCCGTGGTGCATTTTTTGGTGCGTTTTTAGTGCATTTTTGATGCATTCAAGATGCACTGGCAAAAAGATGCCACCTGTGGACATAGCCTTAAATCCCAAATCTCAAAAATGTGCCCAAAAAAGTTTTGGGTTCTTTTTATGTATATGAAAATATTGGTTAAAATATTGGTTAAAACTAGATCTAAATTTAGTTCTCAAAGCAGCACTCCAGAGTTTTTTTTTTTTTTTTCTCTCTAAATCTAAGTCCCCTGCTCCCAGTCTTTTACTCACCCTCTGACATCTTCTTCACCTTTTTTTGGTGTTGCTTCAGTTGTGCGTCGCTATAATATGACACTATGTTGTGAATTGGCCATAAGTTGCTTCACAAGCTTTCAATACAAGTCTATTCAAGCAAGAATGAGGCTCTCATAGACTTGTATTGAGTTGTGACCTCTGCCGGTAGAGCATCTGGCAGGTCACAAACTACCGGAGACCTCCCGGAGCAACGCTGGAAAAAAATGAAGAATGAGGGTGAGTATAAGAATAGGGACGGGGACTTGAATTTAAAGCAGTGAAATAAAGAAAAAAACAAAAAACATTGGAGCGCTTCTGTAACGTCCATAATATTTTGTTTAGCTGTATATTAGTATCCATTGCAAAATACTATATTAGTGAAGTTACATGAAGGTGAAGGATACGTTTGAGCAAAATAAGAGACAAAAAGCAGAAATTACAAAACGCAATGAAATAAACATAATCTCTCAATTTCTACAATGCCATCTGTGCAGACTTTGCCTTTCTTAACTTATTGAAGCATGATGAATGCATGTAATTTAAAGTGTTTTTCGGCAGTGGCTAGGATCCCAGAAGGTTGTTGGCAAAGCATTCCATAATAATAACCACCATCACATTCCAAAAAGCAGCAGCCCTGGGCCTTTTTCCAAGAATCCAACGCAAACATGCCATAAAGTTGTATTAATTACGCATGTGTGTGGACCTGCTTAACTGAACCCAGAGAAGACTCCCAGAATAGACTTTAACAATTGGAAAAGTGCATAACCTATTTCTGCTCGCACTTCCCTCTGCAGCGGTGGATTTTCATATCTATCATTTCCATTGCCAGCTTGTGAGAGCGTAGGAATGTGTCCTGTGTAGAGCATGGTTCCTTATCTGGAACGGAGTGTAGTAGGCAAACGGGTATCTTGATGATAAAGTGAAAAGAAGAAAGGGAACACAATATAACCTACGGGTTTATATTTTAAAAAAGATACGAAATGTGATCATTTTCTCAGAATTCATTTTTCTTGGCTAACCATGAAGTGTATGGCAGCCTCCCAGCCCAACCTAAAGCAAATCGTACACGTTAATGGTGATGTTATGGGTTGTCACATGTTCTTAAGTGTATACAATTACAAAGTACTTGTAAAAACACGTCCATTTGCATTCACTTCCTATTAAAAATTCTCCGTTTTCAGCAACAGTAGAATTTTAATTTTATATTTATACCGCATCTTGCCTTGGCAACAGGACACCCTGTAGTCTGAGTGGCCATATACGGCTGCTTTCACACCTCCGGTTTAGAGCCGGCCAATCCGGCTCTAAAACCTATGCAGCGGATGCGGCAACAAAACCGCATCCTTTGTATAAGTTTTTGACATGCGGCCCGTCCGGTTTTTGCCGCTTGCGGCACGCTACTGAGCATGCGCAGTGGAAAAAAACGCATGCGGCGGCCAAATGCAGTGTTTGCCGCAGGACGCTGCAAGCGGCGTCCATAGGCATGCATTGCAAATCGCGCCGCATCGACCGGTTGCGGCGTGATGCGGGGTTTTTTTTTGCCGGACAAATAATCTGCTGCATGCTGCAAAATCCGGACTGAACGCAAGCCCATGCGGCACAATCCGGCACTAATGAAAGTCTATGCAAAAAAAAACGCAACCGGTGGCAAAAAATAAAAAATGGTTGCGGTTTTTCTGCAAAGCGCCAGATTGTGCCGCACAGGAAAAACCGGATGTGTGAAAGCAGCCTACCTAGGCAAAGAGCGTGCGTTGCTTACAGGTTGTCTGCTTTAGAGCCTGCTCGCAGCACTTTGAAGCTGGCTGGATAGCGGGACCTGCCAGCTTCAGTCACCCATGCCGCAGAGTCAGAGCTGCCTCTCCTAGCAGCCTAAGGCCCTGTGCAAACTAGAAAAAGGATTTTTCTCAAGAAATTTCTCAAATGTCTTGAGAGTGAAAGATTACAGCACCTGTGTTCTAAAAACGCACCAAAAAAATGCATTTTTGGTGCGTTTTTGTTTCCGCAGGTCGGTTCCAGCGTTATATTACCATTATCTATGGAAAAAAAACACAGGTAACTGCAGAAAAGAAGTGACATGCACATTCTTTTTCTCAAAAAATGCTGCAGAAAGAGCAGAAAGAATTTTCTTGAGAAAAAAAACGCAGTGTGCGCACAGGTTTTTTTTTTTTTTATTTTTTTTTTTCCCATAGATTTTGTTGGGGAATGTCTGCAGAAAGGTTACAACCATTTTCTCAAGAAATTTCTGCAGTAAAAACGCAGTGTGCGCACAGGGCCTTAAAGAGCACTCTGTTCAAGCTAGAGGTGTCTGGTCCAAACTGTCAACCTTCGGGAGTACGCTGCTCCCCCTGCATACCAGGAATCTGAGGGACAGGGAGCGGTGTGCTCCTGAAGATAAAACATTACAACCACCATTTAAAGCAATAACTGTCTAAAACCATTCTACTGATCGCTGAAATGTACCTCCAACTATATTAAAAAATGATTGTAGCACATGTTTTTCAAAATTACTCGAATATCATACTCTGCATTAAAACAGCAGAACAGCGGTCCATATTGGGGGCTTCTATATATGCATTACTGTTTTGTTTTCTTGGCTCCTATATACACTAGGGAAGTCATTGCTGTGGCATCACATTGCATCAGTCACTTAGACCAGGGTCAAATGAGCCTACATTCTCACTGAGATTTGGATCAATAATGTTAATGACACTTCCATGAAATTGTGATCAGAAGGTCAGCTTTGTGAGATCTAATTCTCTCGCATGAGAAAATCGGAGCACTTGTAAGGAGAACAACATTTCTCCATTCTGTGAGTCCGAAGAAATCGCACTGTATTTGGATATCATCCAGGTGCAGTCCGATGATTTCCACGCACGCATAGACTTCAATGGGTATGCGCCATCCGATTTGCGCTGCCCCTTTATTTTTCTCATGGCTATTCGGTGCAAATCGGTGTTGCTGCATAGTATAACATTGGTGCGAGTACTAACTGATTAAAACATCGGATAGCACCGGTCCATGTTATAGTAAGGCTACTTTCACACATCAGTTTTCTGCATTCAGGCACAATCCTCTTTTTTTTTTTTTTTTTTTTTTTTTTTTTTTCTTTTCCCGATCCAACGGATCCGGCAGAAAATGTAAAAACCGGATCCGGTTTTTAACGGATCCGTTATGCCGGATGCGAAAAACGGATCCGTTTGCATCCGTTTTGTCCGTTTATTTTGCTGGATCCGTTTTTTTAAAACATTGGAGCATGCTCAGTTTACAAAAACGGATCCGGCAGCCGCATCCATTTTTTGCCGCATTACGCTGGATCCGGCGTCCATAGGCTTCCATTGTAAAACACGCCGTGTCGGATCCGGTGCGATGTGGTTTTTTTTGCCGGACAAAAAAAGTTACAAGATACATTGCCTCCGGCCGCTGCTTTAATTAATTTTGCCGCATCCGGAAAAAAAAAACGGATGCAAAGCCATCAGGCACAATACGGTAACAATGCAAATCTATGGGGATAAAACGGATGCGGTACCGGATCCGTTTTACCCGTTCTTTTCTGGATTGTGCCTGATGGAAAAAAATCTGATGTGTGAAAGTAGCCTAAGAGAATAAGTTGGGCTGTTGCATGTGTGCGTGGCTACCAGTCCACTCAGAGCATCTCAGAGCCCCATTGTCGAGACTGGTGGGAGGCAAAGTGGTTATAACCATATCCATATCACCATATAACGAATTGTTGTCAAACTCTGATCATTACCCTATATATATATATATATATAAGTGTGTGTGTGTGTGTATATGTACGTGTAAACCTTCTATAGCTCATTTCTGCTGACCAAGGTGCTACGAAATAAGATAGGTAAGATAACAGGGCATCTAGATAATTCTGTTGTACAAATTGGTAGTTTTTTTTTTTTTTAAAGGGACTTTAATGTTCCTTAGTTTTTATCTTTCTTGGTATCTTTTTAACCCGTTTCTAGAGATAAACTCCTGTAGAAAATCTGGCAGCAATATCACATCTCTGTATCTCTGTTACTGATGTCGAGTTTTCCTACTGACGTAGGCGGGTGTTATCTCTGATGATTACTACTCTTATGCATGACTGCTTGACCATATGCAGTATAGAGAGTAATTGCTAAGTAAGTGTGATATGGATTTTCTTTACACATCTAAGCTGGCTAATGACCCATAAACCACAGAGCATAACAAGAGGCCAATGAGGTAATTATATATACAGAAAACATACATGAAATACATGTACAATGTTGTATTTCATTGTTATAGCCTGGGTGACAAAGCAAAAAAGTGAACATTGTTTCAGGGTGCAGTGAGTTTATTGAGCATAGTTAAAAATTCCAATAAATTCTTTCTTAGCTTTTGTTTTTGTGGGAAATCAGTATGACAACCTGGCTATCCTGAAACACCCAAAAGGATTGTCCCCTAACTTTCCTAGAGTACTGCGAAGCAGGCTACCTATGGCGGCATACCTAAAGAGGTATTCCCAGCTTAGATATTGTCACACCACTGACAGTTGGGTATCAAGGACAGTGTGCAACTAAGCTATCCATCAAGATTTGGGTCCCTAGGCTAATCCCTGTCCTTAGGATTTCCCCTGAAGGTGGAGATGCTGGTGTCTTTGCTATACTCCTGGATATGACTCCTCTAAATGTTCCCTCCTCCCCCAAGGGATTAAAGAGGCAGGAGAGCAAGAAAACAAACAGGCAATTCAGGCAAGGCAACAGGTAAGACAGGGCTCCAAGATCTTTTCCAGTTGTAAGCTGCTCTGGAAAGAAGCGAACACGTCTGCTTAACAGAAATGTGCTCCTACACCATGGTCAGAATAGAAATTTTATATCTGGCATGGAGTGAAGCCAGGGGCTGGTAGATATAGCAGAAAAGAGAAATATTTATAAGCTGCAGCTGAAATGAAGGCTAAGAGAATTCTCAGCCAGCAGGGATAGAGTCCTTAACCCCTTCAGCATAGAAGGAAAAGTACATACGCAAGACAACAGTCAAGTGAGTTCTATGGAAGGCCTGTGATTGATTAAACAGTGAGACCTCCTGACCATAGGTCCCCCAGAGGTGACATCAGGATGCAACACACTCATGACAGATATCTATTACATATCTTCTGGATATGGCATACATATCTAATACATTTAGGTCCCCCATATCTGTCACTGGGAATGGATGTACAAAAATTGACAAGCATGCTTGTTTGCGTCTATCAGCCTTTTGTGACATAAATATGTCCCATAAATAATAAATTTCCAAGATAGTAACACCCTTTTAGGCTACATGCGCATGCTGCATCTTTTTGTATTCACACACTGCAGCCAAAACTGCACCTTGTCAGAGAGAGCCTGGAAATGTCACAAAAATGCTTGTAATTATAGGTGCGTTTTCGGTGCGTTTTTCATAACCTGCGTTTTTGTGACAAATGTTGACAAAAACGCAGGAAGAATGAACATGCTGCATTTTTTTTTGTCACAAACTTTTGACAAAACGATGACAAACTGCAATGTGCACATAGCAAATCTGACTTTTCATAGATTTTGCTGGGAAGTCAAATGTCAGAAAGTTCTGACAACAAAACTGCAGCCAAAAACGCAGCAAAAAACGCAGTGTGTGCATGTAAGCTTAAAGGGAATATATCACCAGGTTTTTGCTACCCCATATCAAAGCAGCATGATATAGGGGCAGAGACCCTGATTCCAGTAATGTATTGCTTGATGCAGTTTTGATAAAATCACTGTTTTCTCTGCTGCAGCTCACTGTATAACCTTGCCCCCACCACTGATTGGCAGCTTTCTGTGTACACTATGCATAGGCAGAAAGCTTAGAGTTCAGCACAGAGCTCATGAATATGGAGCACTATATGGCAGCAGGTTTACTATTTCTCTATTGATAATCTTATGCTGCTAAAACAGTGATTTTATTGAAACTACAGCAAATAGCCCAGTAACTGATATATTGTTGATATCTGGGTCTCTGTCTCCACATCATGCTTCTCTCAAATTAGGTGGCCAAAACCTGGTGACAGATTCTTGTTAAGTGAAGTTTTGCCCCCCAGGAGCCTGGAAAAGCTTGGTAGAAACTGTGTTTATTGTAAGGGCCAAATTAGCTGCCAGCTTCTCCAGTTATAAACCTGTAGCTCGGTAATATCCATGTAGAATTTGAACAATGTAGCAAAAATAATTTAGTGCTTATTTTTGTTATTTCAGATGTCTAAGCCCTTTAATGCTAAAAAGCAAACGGGTAAAAGAGTGTATAGAAAGCGAGCTGAGGCTGTGTACGGTATTATGGTGTATTTTTCCCTCAGTATCGGTATAGTTTATTGCTCAGCTTGCTCCCCTTCTTGGCGGCTGTCATGGTAACAAGCGTGAGTATGTTGCTAAAAATGCCTGGGTCAATAGTTACAGGCAGGGCAGGTTACTGTGGTGCTATGTGAGAGGCCTCTATACTGCTGACCATGATGTCTGTGACGGCCAATATTTATTACAAAGCCAAGTAACTGCAGCCATCAGTGTTTAACGCTTCTAGTAGCCACTTGCTTTATTTTATTTCTTTTCCTGCGACATCAAATTGTGCGCAGACAGTGAGTTCCTGTGGAGGGAGTGTAACCACAATTGTATTTTGTGGTCTGCTGACATGGGGCAGTTCCCCTCCTCCACCCCCCCCCCAAAATCATTTTCTCTCACAGCATTTATGACTGTTAGGGTTTGGTTCCACTCAGGGTCGGACTGGGGTGTCTGGGGCACTCCAGGGGAACTGACTCCAGGGGCCCACCCTACAGCTATGTGTAAATACTAGAGTTGAGCGGATCGAGAGAAGGGGAGAAGGGGAGACGGACGGACACTGGTCGGAATCGGATCAGAACCTCGAACCGTGCGGATCCGGACTTTTCAGATCCAGGTCTGCTCAACCCTAGTAAATACCTGTTAGCCGTTATCTTCGACCCCGTTATAGTAAAGCACAGGCGTCTCCTGCACGTCTCCTGTGCACCATAACAGGGATGTACAATTACAGTAGTTTACATTAAAGGAAAGGGGTTCTTTGTGAAAACAAGTTATCACTGATTTACAGGTTAGGTAGGTGATAACTTATTGATCGGTGGAATCTGATCAGTGGAAACGGCACCAATCGGAAGAATGTGGAACTTTTCTCTCTGATAGGGCACTTTATATCTCCATTATATAATGCAGCGGCGGCAGGTGGGATGTGTGACCGCAGCTACATTCATCCTCTTTGTGACAGAAAAAGCCAAGCACAGCGCTCGCAGCCACTGAGGGAATGAAGGGATCAGGGGTCGAGTCAGACATGAGCGCCAGTGTTGGGACTAAGCCACTCGGCGAGAAAATCGGTGCGAGTGGGTGCGATAAAACATCGCATTCCACTCGGACCAATATTAGCCTGTGTGTCAGCGCGCATGAGCAATTACTTTCTCAGCCCTAATCGGACCGAGAAAACAGTCGCAGCATGCTGTGATTGTAATGCGAGACTCTTTCTCTTGCACCCATTCACGTCTATGGGGCGAGAGAAAAATCGCACTGCACTCGCAGTACACCGGTGTAATGCGAGTGCAGAGCGAGAATGGCAATAGCCGGCTACGGAGGAGAGAGGGAGATAAATCCCTGCCCCCCGCAGCTGAGGTCTGCTCGCACGGTCGGACCTCAGTCACAGGGACACTCGCATGACACTCGGCTTTTGCTGTACTGCCAGCGTGAGCCGAATGTCATGCGAGGATCGCACTAGTGCCCCGTGTGGCCCCGGCCTAAGGCCTAAGCCACACAACATGAAAATCGGTACGAGTGGAGTGCGATAAAATTGCATTCCATTCGGACCAATATTACCCTGTGTGTCAGCGCACATGAGAGATTATTTTCTCAGCCCTAGTCAGACCGAGAAAACAATCGCAGCATGCTGCGACTGTAATACTATCCAGGTTTCTCTTGCACCCATTCAAGTCTATGGGGCAAGAGAAAAATCGCACTGCACTCGCACTACACCGGTGCACTGCGAGTGTAGGGCGAGAATGGCAATAGCCGGCTACTGAGGAGAGAGGGAGATAAATCCTTCCCTCCCTCCCCTCCGCTGCGCTGGCCCTCCCCTCCTCAGAGCCTACCTGCCCCCCTCAGCTGAGGTTCGATCGAATGATCGGACCTCAGTCGCAGTGACACTCGCATAACACTCGGCTCCACCTGTGCTGCCAGCGTGAGGATCGCAGTAGATCCCTGTGTGGCCCCGGCCTAATGGGGATAAAAGTTGCACATTTTTGCCAATCGGGGCTTGTCCCAGCAATCTGACCCCCAGTGATAAATAATTTATCATTAAGGCTGTGTGCGCATGTTGCGTTTTTTCATGTGTTTACACAGCGTTTTAAACTCCAGCGTAAACGCATGCGTTGTGCTTCCCCAGCAAAGTCTGAGAATTTAGCAAATTCTATGCGCACGTTGCATTTTTAAACACAGCGTTTTGCATGCCAAATTTTTCAGAACGCATGAATTCTGCATTCAAAATACAACCAAAATGCTGCGTTTTGAAACGCACATGCAGTGACAAAACGCTGTAGAATATTTATCACGGCAGACGTGCACACATACCCTTATGCTTAAGCCACATTCACACTTTCAGTATTTAGTCAGTTTGTTACATCAGTACTTGTAGCCAAAACCAGGAGTGGATGTAAAATGCAGATGTTGTTTTCATGTTCCTATTATACTTTTCCTCTGATTTTACCACTCCTGGTTTTGGCTACAAATACTGAGGTAAAAAATCTGACCAAATACTCATTGTGTGCACGTGGCCTTAGAAAAGGTGATTACTTGTTTTCAGCAGAACTTCTGTAAGTGCATATTTGCTGCTGTGTAATAGTCACAGGAGAGGGAGGGGTTAAATGTTCAAGTATTTAATCTCTATTGGAAATAAAGAATCTTTCCCATATTGATAGAGAAAATGGGACTTCCATACACAACACAATCCACTATACCAAGACCAATAATGCCACATACAAGAGAGAAATACCGCTACACCGTGACCAGATAACATATTACCACCACACAGTGACCAAATACAACCACATACAAGGGAGAAATAGTGCCACATCGTGAACAGACCACATATTACCACCGCACAGTGACCAAATGCAACCACATACCAGAGAGAAATACTGCCACACCGTGACCAGACATTTTACCACCACACAGTGGCAAAATATACCCACATATAAGGTAGAAATACCATGACCAGACCACAATGACCAAATAATATAACATACAAGAGAGAAATACCACCATACCTTGACCAGATCTCATATTACCACCACATGGTGACCAAATAAAGGTACATACAAGGGTCAAATACCAACACCCCATGACCAGACCACATAATAACCGAATACTACAATAATGATCATGAATAAAACCCACAATACTAATAACACTAATATTACCATCAGTGCCATTATACATAGGAGCTCTGTGTATAGTGCATAGTGTACAGGTAATACAGTGATCACCAGTAACCTTATACACAGGAGCTGTGTATACAGTGTATAGTGTGTGTAAAAGTAATACACTGACTTACCAGTGACATCTCTAGTTTAAATTATTCATCTTAACTTTTTCTCTTCATCCGCCACTGACCGCCATCACTTCTTCCTGCCATGACTCGACTCTGCAGAAAATAAACAGTCATCTATAGCTGATCACTACCAGAGCACATTCCACACTTTTTCCCCAATTTCTACCCTATGCTAGACTTTTGTTCCCCCATGGAAGACAGTATCCTCCAAAATTTAAATTGTATTACAGCAGTAATAATGTCCCCTAATTTGCCCCTACAGTAATTATGTCCATTATTTGCCACCATAAACAAATAATGTATGTTCCTTGTTCTGCCCCATATAGCAATTATGTCCCCCAGCCTGGCCCCCTTTATTTAATGTCTTCCATCCTGGACACCTTTATTCAATAATGTCCCCTAGCCTGGCTGCCTTTATTTAATAATGTGTCCCAGGCCCCTAAACTGTCCAATGCTGGGCTCCTTTATCCACTACCCTGTCCATTCACAGAGGGAGGAACAAAAAGATTCTTACCTTCCTGCGCTTCCCCGGAATCCTCTTGTGGCTTCATATACGGCGCGGTCAAATCGCCACTCCTCCTATCCGAGGCCATGTACAGACGTCGGAGCACGGCGCATAGAAGTCATGTTAAAAGATGTGATGTAGGCACAGAGACAAGCACACACACTGACACATGCACACATACGCAGACGCAATGACATGCACACGTATGTAGACACATACATGCAAACACACACTTACATACGTAGACATTCAGACATACACAGAATCTCAGACAAATTCATGCAGGCAGGCACACAAACATATGCAGACAAATGCAATGCATGCAGACATACAGACATGCACACTCATGCAAACAAGAACACACACATACATACGTAAACACACAAGCACGAACATGAAGACCTGCACAAAGACATGAAAACGGGTACACATATATAGACACAGAAATGTGCACATGCACACCTACATATGTACACACAGACTTGCTGACACACACAGGCACACATACGCATAGGCAGACACAGACATGCACACGCAGAAAACCGTGCACACCTGCAGGCAGGTGCACATAAACAGCCACATGCATATGTTCACACAGACATGCACATGAACGCAGACATGCACACATGTATAAAAACACAGACAGATGCACACACATACAGAAAAACGCAGCCAGGCACATGCACGCACAGACACCCATGTGTAGACATGCAGATAGGCAAACAAATGCACAAGAATGAACACGGCCCTGGCACTGCCGTCGGTGTAGCCACCCGAGGCCCTGGCACTGTCGCTGGTGGAGCTGCCTGGGGCCCACTGCCCTAGCCCACCCTACGGTTACCAGCATGGGGCCTTATATGAAGCATGGGGGACTGCTAAGAACCCAGGGCCTACTGGGGGATCCCCTGGCACACCGGTGGCCCAGTCCGACCCTTGTTCCACTTGCATATAGCTTCTGATGCGAGAGCATTGGAAGCAATATACTAATGACCCTCTGCTGCGAGCGTCAGACGAGGATCATGTGACTGAGGTGCGATCTTGCAATCGGATCACAGCTGCGGAGAAGGAGGGAGGGAACAATTTCTCCCCATCTCCCCCGCTACCTGTCTCTGCGTACATCACACTGCGGTCAGATGACATGCAAGTGCAGTGCGATCTTTCACATGCTCCCATAGACTTGCATGAGCCGAGAATCGCTGCCAAACACAGCATACTGCAATTCATTTCTCATGCCATATTGGCATGAGAAATCAGTCGCTGACACACTGTCCCATCGTTTTGCATTGCGAGTGCATTGCGATGTTTTATCGGATTTCACTAATTCATGCAAAACACAAGTGGAACCGTACCCTTAGACTGCGTGCGCAGAGTGCGTGTGTTTTTTTTTTTTTGTTTTTTTTTTTAAATCTTTTATCTTCTATCTTTATGCCAGTAAAGTTAATGAGAATGCTGAAGTGCTGTGCGCACAATGCTTTATTTTTTCCTCGCAGATTTGGCACAGAAATTAATCTGCAGCATGCCAGTTGATGGTGCTTTTTTTCCCTACTTTTTTTTTTGTTTTGTTTTTCTTACCCCTTCCACCCATTGACTTCATTAAGAAAAACGCATCCGTTTTTGGTGCATTTTTCTGCCAGAAGATGCAGACTTGATGCAGAAATGCACAAAGCCTCACTATTCTAATACGCATGACCAGCTGAGGGAGGATTCTCCGGTCATGATGTCTGTGTAACCAAACCCCCTTATCCTCTAAAATTAAACACACGGACTGCATGCGACTTGGTTCAAATGGCCACAGCAGCCTTTTTATTGCCTATTGTTTTACAGACTAGTACCTTAGGGACGCCGTCCAACGGGCGACCCAAAACAACCACATAACGGTAACAATAGACAATAACATTTACAATACCCCCCGGGGTAGGCCCAGTCCACTACTACTACTCCCCCTGTCCCCGGCCGCAACACACCGACCCAGAGACGAGGTGCCAATCACCCACGGATTGACCCCCACACTTTGGCAGAACCCCGTGCCTGCCACATCCCGGAAACCGAGAGCCACCATACCAAGACAATGACTCCCGGTCCAGCCACCAATCACTTCCAAACCTCTGGACCAGACCTACCCCCACCGCTACTGTGACAAAAGGTATCCCAACTACCCAAAAACATCTCCCACATGACAACACAAAGGGAGGGTGGGCGGGGATCGTTCAGCGTCCGGAAACAGAAGAGGAGGTAACTCCTTCCTCTCCCAGCTAACCCTTTCCCTGCTCCTCCTCTTCCTCCCCGGCTAAAACCATCCCCCAAAGCCATATTAGGCATATACCACTGTCCCTATTAACCCATCACTCCCTACCTCCCCCTTGGTCATGTCGCCCCTCCCCCCAAGTGGGTCCGTGGCTTTCTTGACCAGCTGAGGGAGGATTCTCCGGTCATGATGTCTGTGTAACCAAACCCCCTTATCCTCTAAAATTAAACACACGGACTGCATGCGACTTGGTTCAAATGGCCACAGCAGCCTTTTTATTGCCTATTGTTTTACAGACTAGTACCTTAGGGACGCCGTCCAACGGGCGACCCAAAACAACCACATAACGGTAACAATAGACAATAACATTTACAATACCCCCCGGGGTAGGCCCAGTCCACTACTACTACTCCCCCTGTCCCCGGCCGCAACACACCGACCCAGAGACGAGGTGCCAATCACCCACGGATTGACCCCCACACTTTGGCAGAACCCCGTGCCTGCCACATCCCGGAAACCGAGAGCCACCATACCAAGACAATGACTCCCGGTCCAGCCACCAATCACTTCCAAACCTCTGGACCAGACCTACCCCCACCGCCACAGGACAGACCACGTGACACCTTACGTGGCCTGGACCCGCCACACACCAAAAGCACGCTCCACACCATCCTGCAGACCCAACGCCCATAAATCCAGACCGACCTCGTTGAGGTGCACACCATCACCCCTCCGAAATCGCCAATCAGCCGGCTCCAAATCCCTGTGCCGTACCACAATCCCACCATTCCTGGTCACAAACCTAGCCACTACCCTATTCACCTGGGCCCTGGCCTTATTAACCTTCTCCACCGACCGAGCCCCTCTCCATGCCAACCTGGTCACTATGTCAGACCATACGACCAGCAAACCAGGATACCGCTTCCACAACTGCAGTAAATCAATCTTTATGTCTCGGATCAAATCCCGCGACGCCCTGGCACCAAGATCATTACCCCCCACATGCAATACCAGCACATCCGGGGGCCGCTCAACTTTACAATGGAAACGAAATTCCGGGACCACCCTGCCCCACTCCATGCCCCGAACTCCGATCCATCGAACAGTCGCCTGCGCACGATCCAAACCCAGCTGTCGACCATTCGGGCGGACCTCCGCCCGACGGGCACCCCAAAATACGAAGGAGTGCCCCAAGATCCAGATCAGGCACTTCCCTATAACAAATAAAACAAAACGAAAATATCAAAACCAATAACAGCACAACCACCAACACATCAAAAAACACCCCTTTCCTCAAACCTTCCGCACGTAACCAAAGTCCCATGATGCTACAACAACTGCGGTCTCACATACCGCCGAAAACAAGAAGATTCCCATCTACCAATACGCTTTACCACCTCATCTCCAAGCCCCCAACGGGCTGCCTCCGTTGCTGCACCAATTCGGAATGAATGCGACCCGAATTCCTCCGGGCGCTCCCCCGCGTTACGTAGACTTAGCCGCAGCACCGCCACAAACTGAAACCTCGACAAAACGACCCATTCAAATGCCGCAACAACGGGCCAGGTAAGCCTCCCCTCACGGCCATAAATCTCTCGACTAAACGCACAGGGCACAATTCCTCTCCTGGAACCGCATATAACACCACCAATCTACCACGGCCCAGCTGATCCATTTTTGACCGGCGAATCCGGCACTCCACCTGACTACTGCTCACTTGCACGTCCTCAAACATCAAACCACCACCCGTCACCCTGGACGGGCTCACCAGCTCGCCTATCCGGAACGCCCCATAAAAAGCGAGACCGAAAGCCGTTGTAAATAGAACCGTCTCGTACACAGACTCACAAATGCCGCTCAGGCCACCCACCATCCGTCTCAACAAACCAAACGATACAGGGCGCCTCTTGTCCCTCCCCCGTACGCCACGGCGAAAGCCCCGCAAAGCCTGACGAACCCGAAAATCCTGTGAAACATCACGCTCCCCTCTCATTTTTAACCAAAATGCCACTGCCGACACCCGATGTGCCACAGCCGATGCCGATCGCCCGGCTGAAAAATCCGTACTCACCAATGACAACAAAGCCACCAAGTAATCCACGCTTTCCCCACCAAACATCAGACGCAACAACTCCTCCCATTCAGCCCACACCTTAGCATACCGGCACCAAGTCACCTCGGTCACCGAGTTCCGAATCAAGTCTGAGATCACCGCCCCACCAGATGCCACAAATCCTCGGGGCACTCCACTCCAACTTCGTCCGCCCACGGCAACAGCGCCCGAAACCTGCTGAACTGAAAACGAGACAAAGCATCAGCCACCTCGTTGTCAACACCCGGAACGTGCCTTGCCACTACCTGCACATTCAACTGCAGACATCTCAACACTAAATGCCGCAAATACACCACCACCGGCTCCGACTTAGCAGACAAGTTGTTAATCGCGTGCACCACCGCCTGGTTATCACAATGAAAACACACTTTCCTTCCGGCAAAGTGCGACCCCCATAGCTCCACTGCCACTACAATGGGGAATAGCTCTAACAGAGCCAAATTCCTAACCAAGCCGCTCTCCCGCCACGCCTGTGGCCACTGCCCGACACACCAATGACCTCTGAAGACAGCCCCAAACCCGGCCGACCCCGCCGCATCCGTAAACAGCTGCAACGCCCCGTTAGACGCCACCCTCTCCATCACCAGCGTCCGGCCGTTGAAATGCTGCAAAAATTGATCCCATACTTCCAAATCGTCCCTGATCGCCTTTGTGATCCGCACAAAATGCGCCGGCAACCGTACCCCGGCCGTCGCCGTCGCCAAACGCCTCGCAAACACTCTCCCCATTGGCACAATTCTGCAAGCAAAATTCAATTTTCCAAGCAAAGACTGCACCGCCTTAAGCCGCACCTTCTTCGCCGCTTTTACCCCTGACACTGCGGACCTCAAATCACGGACCTTCTCCGCCGGCAACCTGCATTCCATAGCAATGGTGTCAATTTCAATTCCCAGAAAACACATCACCGGCGCCGGGCCTTCCGTCTTATCCGGCGCCAAAGGAATCCCGAAACTGGCCGCAACTTTTTGCAACGCAAATAGCAAACCCGCACAAACCATCGAACCCGCCGGCCCGACACACAGGAAATCATCCAAGTAATGAATGATGGACGTAAGCCCGGACACGTCCCGAACCACCCACTCAACAAACGAACTAAATGCCTCAAAGTACGAACACGAAATGGAACAGCCCATTGGCAAACAACGATCAACATAATAACTGCCATCCCACCAGCAACCCAACAAATGCTGACTATCTGGATGAACCGGTAACAACCGAAACGCTGCTTCCACATCCGCCTTTGCCATCAATGCACCCCGCCCCGCCGCCCTAACCAGGTCCAACGCCTTATCGAACGACACATAATATACCGCCGACAACTCCGGCGCAATGCCATCATTCACCGATAACCCTTCCGGGTAAGACAAATGATGAATCAGCCGAAATTTATTCCGCTCCTTCTTTGGTACCACCCCCAACGGTGACACCACCAAATTCCCGCACGGCGGGGCGACATAAGGGCCGCCCATCCTGCCCAAAGCCACCTCCCTTTCCAGCTTCTCATCCACCACTTCCGGGTGATCCCGAGCGGAACGCAAATTACGATACGGCGGAACCGATGCATTAACAACCGACGGAATATGAAAACCATCCGAAAAACCAGAACTTAACAACGCCGCCGCCTCCTTGTCCGGATACCTATTTAAAAACGGAACCATCACTTCTACCTTCACCGGCGTCGTCCCTCTTACCAGCCCCATCACCAGCCTTTCCTTTTCCTTTTTTAGAACATTTGGACAAGCTATGTCCCCCCCCACATCCGGAGCATTCATGCTTAAAACGGCACGCCGCTCCAAACCTGCACTGCCCTTCATTGTACTGCCAACACAAACCTTTCTTGAAACTTGCCGGGGACCCGGCCCCCCCCGAACCCCCGGCGCCCCCCCGAAAGGGCTGAGCCGGTGCCGACATCAATCGCATCCATAAGGAAATATCCTTATGGTCCCAACGCATATCTGGCCGCAATGCCTTCCGCTGCCTAAATTGCTCGTCGTAGCGCAGCCACGCCAGTCCGCCATAAACTCGATAAGCCTCCCCTATCGCATCCATGTAGCCGAACAAAGCCGAACAATGCTCCGGCTCCTTCTCCCCGACCACGCTCGCCAAAATCGCAAATGCCTGTAGCCAGTTGGCAAAAGTCCGAGGAATAAACCTATAACGGCGCTTTTCCTCCTCGTCCTTCTCCTTTTTGGAATCACTCGGCTTAACCCTATCCAAATTAAATTTCTCCAGGGGAAGCAGAGAAAATATCTCCACATATTCCCCTTTCCAAATTTTTTCCCGCACCTCCTTCTTTAAATGGGCCCCCAGCGGGCCCTCAAAACAAACATAAACTTCGCTTTTAGCCCTATCATCTAAGCGCACCACCTCATCCTCCTTCTCCTTTTCCTTCTCCTTTTCCTTCTCCTTTTCCTTCTCCTTTCCCCCCCCCGTCTCACTCCCCCCTTCGCCCCCCCCTCTACTCGCACCCGCTCCGTCACCCCCCGTCGCCGCCGAGGCCCCTAAACCGGCTGCACCCACCCACGCCGCCACCGGCGCCTGGGCCCCCTCCCCCCCCGCTCCCGAAGCCGCCGCCAGCCCCTGCAACAGCCCCAACAATTGACTCCACACTGCGAAACCAGCGGGCGCTGCCGTAGCCGCAGCCGCCCCCCCCCCCGAAGCCCCCCGCCAGCGCAGCCCCTGCCGCCTCCGCGGCCGTCTCACCCGACCGCCGCTCGGCGTCTCCCGAGACCGCCGCCTCGCTGTCCTCCGTCTGTCGTCCATCCGACTCCTCCGAACCGAAAGCCTCTTCCCCCTCCTCGCCGCTGGCCTCATCTTCCATCCGACATCCGGGGGGCGCCGCCGCAGCACCCCCCCCACCACGGCCGCCAGACAGGGCCGCCGCGTGGGCCGAGTCATCCCCGCTCCATCTCTTGCCCCGGGGTGACAACCCAGGAGACCGTCCTGTCCCCCGCGCCGGCACCCCGGGCCTCGACCTCTTGCGCCCGCCCCCCTGCCGACTGCAAGGGGCCTCTGGGCGCGGACGACCAGACGCCCGGCTCCGGATCTCAGCCGTCGTCGCCTCTGGCCCTCCTGGGCTATTGCAGGCCTCCATCCGCCGAGTCCTCCCGCTCCCACGGGAGACTGCCACATCCGGGGGCTGCACAGCGGTACTGAGTGACCCGGCGGTTGCCGCAGGGCTCCCGCCGTCACTCCTTCTCTCAGCCGCACCGGGGTCAGGCACCGCAGACCCCCCCCCCGGCGCCGGACCTACCGCCACGTGCAGCCCCGCGGTCCCCCCGCCGACTGCAGGGGGATCTGCTGGCCTCTCTCCTGCGCCGAGCGCGCTCCCGGCCTGGAGCCGCTGCAGTCTCAGTAACTCCAGCCCGGAGGCCGGGACCGGAAGCAGGCCCCGTGCTGGCCACTCCCACCTCCCGACCGCCGCGGCTGGAACGAAGATTCCTCCCGCCGGCCTCTGCAGCAGCCAGACGCTGCTGCTGCGCTGCACTCTGCGGAGGGTCCCTGGAGGGGCTCTTACATCTCCTCCTCGCCCCCCCCGCGCCCGGGGAATACCTGCGGGGGGGCCGCGACTGGCGCCCGCCGCTGCTGGGGGGACGAGGGGCAAGCGCCGACGGGTTAACCCCGGCAGCCCTGATGTGGGTCTGCACTGCCAGGGGCCCGTGCGCTGCGACCGCTGCCTGAATCAGACGCTGGAGCTCCTGAAGATCTGCCATGGAGGTGCACGTGCAGATCGTTCAGCGTCCGGAAACAGAAGAGGAGGTAACTCCTTCCTCTCCCAGCTAACCCTTTCCCTGCTCCTCCTCTTCCTCCCCGGCTAAAACCATCCCCCAAAGCCATATTAGGCATATACCACTGTCCCTATTAACCCATCACTCCCTACCTCCCCCTTGGTCATGTCGCCCCTCCCCCCAAGTGGGTCCGTGGCTTTCTTGTTGCTTGCATCTGACTTTGGCTCATTTCATGGACCAAGCTGTATATGATCCAACGACCATTGGTTTTATTTATTTATTTTTTTATGGGTAGCTTATATGGGCATATACTCAAAATAATCAAAACTTGTAGCGTCCAATTTTCACAAAAATTTGCTTGCTCGTATCAGACAAGCGGCGTGGAAGAATTGTTATTTTAGTAGAGGTAGGGAAGGGGGAATAAATTGGATAAATGCAACAGGTATTGCTGAGATCGCTGGGACTGATGAGCAGTTCTGTTGTCCTGAATCGAGGTGATTGTAATCTGTGTGCTCCCTTCCAAAATAATCCTATTTCAACGAGTGGAATACATTTTCAGTCTCTGAATTTTTTGCAACAGAAACTCTCCCAGGTAAAAAATACCCTTAGGACCCCTTCACATATCCATGATTCCGGTACGTATGACGTCCATTTGCATACGTATCTGAGACACTGACTTGCGCAAACATATTAACATCAATGGGTCTGCGCACACATCCCTGTTTTCTCAGGGACGTGTGACCGTGTGGCGTCCACACGTGTCCGTGTGACAAGTCCGTTTTTCTCCAGCAGCATGGGTGTCACACGGACCACACACTGATGTGATCAGTGTGATACATCCCGGAATAAACATGTCTTTGAAATAAAATTATTTTCTATACTCTTGTCTACACCACTGCTGTCTTCATCTCTGCTGTCACTTGCTTCCAGGCCCGCTCATTAAGTTCATGCATATTCACTGCACCAAGGACCCGGAAGCATCGGCAGCATCATAATCGGAGACAGCAGCACCATGGACACGTAAGTATAGAAGTTCCTGCTGTCCGTGTGCTATCACAGATGTCACACTGACAGCGCACGCTGAGCACACTGACAGTGCACGCTGAACACACATATGCACCCACACCAGAGATCATCCTAAATGTGCTTTTTTTATCGTGATGTGTAAAGGGGGCCTTAGGATGGGTTATCACATAGTGTATTTTAACAGAAATTCTGCACACAAAGTACTGCAGAATGCAATTGCAATTAGGCAAAAAGTACGCAGAATGTATTTTTTATTGAACATTTACACTGTATGGCCTCAATGTTACGGTGGGTTTTTGATGTTGTGTATTTTTGTTGTGTCAAAAACGCAGCGTCTGCGAGTTCCAGAAAGTAGATGGGATTTACAGAAATCTGCCCACTCTGCTATTTTTTTACTCTACGTAAACTCATCTGCAGTGCGTTATTCAATTCCGCAGCATGTCACTTTCTCACTGAGTTTTATGTGCACATTTTTCCCTTAGGCTGGAAACACACTTATGCGTGTAAAATCGGTCCGAGTTGCATGATAAAAAGTCGGCCAATTTTAGTTCACGTTAAGATCAGTGTGCAATGCAACTGCACTGCGATCCTGGGATTTTTCTCATGTTTGCAGTGCATGTGCAATGCGTGTTTGATGCGTATGGGCTCCGTTTTTACTATGTCATCTGCCATTCAGCTCTGCTACATGGCCGCTGACAGCAGACACAGACCGAGCCATGTAGCAGAGCTGAATGGCCGCTGACAGACAGCCACACCGATCAGAATGAAGTCGGATGAACTTCACCCGACTTCATTGTCATCCTGCGGCTCTGTCTGTGTGGCATGGCCTGATTACGGTCACCGGTGAAGGTCTTGCCAATGACCGCAAATCCCCTGAGTGACCGCAGTGAGCCGCGCAATCAGCGGTGCTGTCACTGAGGTTACCCGCGGCCACAGCTGAAGTCCTCCCGCTGAGATCTGTGGCCGCGGGTAACCTGAGCGACGTCATCGCTGATAGCGCGACTCACTTCAGTCGCTGCGGGGAGCTCACAGAGCGGTCGTGGTCTGTGACCGCTCTGTCAGCTTCCGATGTAGCAGAGCTGACAGCGTCGAGGGACCTCTGTGGATTACGTCGGACATGGAAGGGTATTTGGGGACTTGAATAAAGTGGTGAAAGAGGGTTGTTTTTTTGTTTATTTCAAATAAAGGATTTTTTGGTGTATGTCTTCATTTTATTTAACTTACAGATTGCCACCGCACCAGGGCAATTCAGGATGGCCGGGTACAGTCCCGGGACTGTCACATCTAATGGATGCGGCTATTCCGGGCGGCTGCTGGCTGATATTGTTAGGGTGGTTGGCTCCCCATAACGTGGGGCTCCCCATCCTGACAATACTAGCCTTCAGCTGTGTGGCTTTACCCTGGCTGGTATTAAAATTGGGGGGAACCGCACGCCGTTTTTTTTAAATGTATTTATTTTACTGCATGATATAGACACGCCCACCGGCAGCTGTGATTAGTTGCAGTGAGACAGCTGGCACTCATCGTGGGGGCTTGTCTGACTGCAACCAATCATAGGCGCCGGTGGGCGGGTAAAGCAGGGAATATGAGACTGAATAATGAGCGGCCGGCATTTTCAAAATAGTAAAAGCCGCCGGAGCTTTGTGACAGCTATGCAGCGCCGCGCTGGGGATCGGCGAGTATGAGAGAGGGGGGGGGGGGAGGAATAGACCGACATGGACAGAGCGAGAGAGAGAGACCGACTGACAGAGAGAGAATAGAGACCGAGAGGGAGAGACCGACTGACAGAGATAGAGATTGACAGACATTGTGAGACCTCACTCATTTCCAGTGTTTTGTGAAACGTGCGATAAAAGTATTTAGAAAACCGCATGTCACTAGGATGGTGTGAGTGCCAGTTCGTGTGACATCCGTTTATTTACCCGCTCCCATAGAGTTGCATTGGAGAGACTCGCGTGAGAAACTCTCCAAAACGCAGCATGCTGCGATTTATTATTTTTTTTTTTTTCTCAGTCCGATTTGGACTGAGAAAAAAAATAGCAGATGGGAGCTGCCTCATTGATTAACATGTGTTCGAGTGCAATGCGATAATTTCTCGCATTGCACTACTGCGAGAAAATCGCAAGTGAGAAGCCGGCCTTAGACGTTTAATAGATGCAGAAAAAAACGCATGTTATCTACACATGAGCATATCAATAAAGTTTTATCAAAGTCAAAAGCAGAAGATATCAAAAACAAAGCAGCTTTATTTAAAACCTGATACACCAAAAAGAAACAAAATACATAGCGTCAAAAATGCATGTGAAAATATGCACACAAAAATGAATGTAATAAAAAAAAAAAACGCAAGAAACTTGCCTAATAGGTGTAGAAATTCTCCAAAATCAATAGCTCATCGTGGGAATGTACCCTTTGGCTGGACTCATTTGGGTGTCCCGTACGAGGATTGCATTGACCGGACCGGCCGCCGGCTCTTCTGACAGGAGCAGGTCCGCTTCATGTATTTCTAGGCAGCTGAGACGCTCCTGCCAGGAGAGACGGCGGTCGGTCCGGTTAGTGTTATGTGATCCTCGCGCAAATCACACGCCAATGAGTAAGTCTCCTAGCTAAAATTTCATCAAAAACCTGTGACAAAAGTGAAAAATGTTATGGCTTGCTGGGCAGGGTATTTTATAAACTGTGTGAACAGTCTTGTAGCCCTGCCTCCAATCTCAGTAACACATCAATACCCTATGCAGGCATTACCTACTTTCCAAAAAACAAGATTCTTGTCTATGCACAGAGAATGTAGATGTTTCTTTACAGTAGTTGATTGAGAGTCGAGCAGATATTTAGCCGTTAAGTTTTGTACCAGACTTTGAGGGGGCAGAGGTGGAAAATAAATTGTGACAGAAGATTACGTACATTTGTTTCTAAACTAAATAGAATAGGTAGGATAGAAATTCACTCCTGAAAAGACTGACGTATGAGTCGCAGATTAACTGCCACTTAAAACAATGAGTCTGAGATATAATTACCAAAGCAAGAAATAGTCATGGCCGAAAATGTTAGCACCCTTGAAATTGTTCCAGAAGATGAAGTATTTCTTCCAGAAAATTATTGCAATTACACGTATTGTTATATACGTTTGTTTCCTTTGTGTGTATTGGAACAACATAAAAAAGGGAAAAAAGGCAAATTTGACAATTACACAACCCCAAAAATTGGACAAATAACATTTTTGACATCCTCAGCTATGCGCACCCTAGAAATTTGACTTTTCTTAAGAAAAATCCGCAACCTCTGGCAGAATTCCGCACCCGCGGCAAAAACCGCTGTAAAACTGCACCCCCGTTTTTGCCGCGGTTTGGTCCCTGTGTGGTTTTTTTGTTTTTTTTTTTACCATTTTATCTATGGCAAAAAACGCAAGTACCTGCAGAAAAGAAGTGACATGCTCATTCTTTTTGCTGCAGAAATTCTGCATCAAAACCTGTAGGGGAAAAAAAACTGAGTGTGCGCAGACCATTTTTAATTTTTTTTTTTTTACCATAGGTTTTGCTGGGGAATTACTGCAGGAAGGTTATGAACATTTTCTGCAACAATTCATGCAGCAAAACCGCGGCAAATCTGCTGCGAAAACCACAGCGTGCGCACAGGGCCTCAATTTAATATTTGGTTGCAAGCCCTTTGGCAGCGGCTTATCTAGGTGAGAGCAAGCTGGGCATGTGTACCCAAAGTGGGGCGCTGTCGGGCCGCCTGATGCTACAGTCTGAAATGTCTCCCTGGCGTCTGCAGTTATCTCTCACCTATCACTTGCATTCCTGTCTTTGAGGAGTGAGTACAATTGAATCCCTTACTACTGGCACATCCAGGTCAGGGCAATGTCAGCAGCATGATCAGAACAGCTGACCTCACTCGCCAGCAGCACATTGACAGCTGACAATGTCGATAATAAAGTACCAAAGATTTATTGTAATTAGGAGAAGGGGGGGGGGGGGTTTGAGGAACAAATATGGGGAGAGAAGATGGAGGTAATATATACAGACACAGTATGGGGAGCGAGGGAGTAAGTAATTTTGAGGACTGTATGGGGAGAAAGTGGGGAAAATTTGAGGACACAGTATGAGGAGTGAGGGATGTGCATGGACACAGTAAGAGGAGCTAAGGGGAAATGTATGCAGACACATTATGACGAGTGAGGGGGATGAGTGCAGACACAGTATGGGGAGCAAGGAGGGGAATATATGTGAACAAAGTATGGGGAGTGAGGGGGGAGGTGATGGGTGCGGATTCAGTGTAGGGAGCGAAGGGAGGAATGTATGTGGACACAATTTAAGGACTAGACTCAATGGAAATGAATTGAGCAACGACAGATATGTCTAGTCTGAATGTGGCCAGAAATATACAAATCACATATTTGTGCTCACATGACTGTCCACTCTGTCAAGTAAGAATCTTAAAAGTAGACAGGTAATTCGCTGTGAGAATTCAGAAGTCTGCAGTCACCTAAAGTGACTGCAAACTCTCATCTCAAACCTGGACAACCCATTTAATTATAAAATTTAAGCAGTGTAGCAACCTCAGTTCTAACAGCGTGTAATATACTAACTGCCAGGATTCCGCTCGGCTTGCTGGTTCCAGGAGTCATCACATGGCCACTCCACTCATGCGATTTTCATACTTAGTCATGTGACAACTACCTTTTCTTCTTGCTTCCCTCAGTTTTTCACTGAAAATTGAATTAGAAAGAGCAGCTCGTCGGCACATGATTTATTGTGCAAATCGCATATGAATGATTGGTTAGATATGGATGAGTAACTACTCAAACTGCATGCGAGGGGTGCCAAACTGGAATAAATAACTAGGCTGGAGCAAGAATTCAAAGCCTAGATATACCTCTTCCTTTGGAATAAAGAACGGCAATCAATCGCTTCCTATAAGTATCAACAAGCTTCTGGAATTTTGCACCACTCTTTTGCAAACTGCTCCAGGTCTCTCATATTTGAATAGTGCCTTCTCCCAACAGCAATTTTAAGATCTCTCCACAAGTGTTCAATGGGATTTAGTTCTGGACTCATTGCTGGCCACTTCAGAACTCTCCACGGCTTTGATCCATCCATTTCTGGGGGCTTTATGAAGTATGTTTGGGATCATTGTCATGCTGGAAGACCCATGACCTAGGGCACTTTCTGACACTGGGCATTATATTGCGATCCATAATCCTGTTAATCCTCAGATTTCATAATGCCTTGCACATAGTGAAGGCACTCAGCAGCAAAACAACCCCAAAGCGTCTTTGAACTTCCATCATATTTGACTGTAGGTACAATTGTTGTTTTGTTTTTTTTTCTTTTGCAGCTACATACTTGGTCTTTATCATATGACCATTACTGCAATCTAGTGGAAAGCCCTGTTTGAGACACTGAAAACCCTTTATCCTCAAGGGATAGAAAAAGTTCCTTTTGATACCCCAAATGGTTATTAAAAATTGTTGTTTTTTTTTTTTTGTTTGTTTTTTTTTTTAATAAAGATTAAAATTACAATAGTATAAAAATTGGCCAATTAATCATAGAAAGGAGGGACCTCAAAAGCTACCAGGTGTACAATGTCCTTTTCTATAACAATAGTCAGATATCCATGCAGCACTGGCGAATCCGAGACTTGTGGCCTCCTCCTGGTTTTGGCTGGTGGAACACTTTGCGCGGGTCAGCTTCGTGGTGAATATTGACAGTAAAAAACGTGTGTTGCTTCCCTTGTGCTTAGGATATACAGTACGGTGGAAATTGTGTCTTTAATTTTTTTAATATCCATTGGCATTTTTTACTCTTTGCCGATGTATAAAATAAAGTGATGACCTGCTCGATGATTGTGGTGGTCACGTGTGTGAAATTGTGTAAATTCAAAGATGTGATATCGGTGGACAGTTAAGACATCTTGAACATAAAATGATTGGAAAGGCAGTGATGAAACGGTGAAAAATAATTCTCAGTAGGAGGTAATGTCCTTCAATTAGACCAAAAGTTTGGTGGAATGGCATATGATCTGTATGAATAGGCAGAATTTAATGAGTTATATGGGAATGAGTGAACTGAAATGGAAACAAAATAAACGTGGATAGAGGCGGGAAGGGGGAGAAGTTGTAGGAATAAGTGGTGTCGTGCCAATAAAATAGTACAAAAGAGATGGATGGATTAATGAGTGCCCAATGTATAAAGGCAAGTCTCAGAACAGAGCAATTTTGGGGTGAAAGAAATAACATATAATTCACAATGGAAAGTGAAGACCCTACACAATCTAATATGATGAAATTAAGATCACTGGATGGTTTGTATCCACAATATGCTACCCCGTGTTATGCCTTCATATTGACTCCACAGTGGTATAACTTCTTCTAAAATTAAATGAACAATAATAATTAAAAAAAAACCCAAAACATGGTGTCCTATAAGAAACATTGGTTTTAATAACTATTTTGGGTACCATGCACCTTTTTTCAATCCCTTGAAGATAAAGTCTTTCTTTTCTTTTGTAGGCCTCATTCTATTTTCAATAAACAGTAGAAAGATGTGCTTTACCAAGAAACCCTATCTTAATCTCATCTGTCCACAACTCTTTCCCAGAAGGATTTTGGCTTATGTACATTTTGGCAAACTGCAGTGTAGCTTTTTTTATGATTTTTATATCCCCTGTAATAGCGCTTCATTTAATTCAAATGTCTATGGATAGTTCACGCTGCACTGATGCACCCTGAGCCTTGAATTTCTTTGTAACTTGATTGGCGCTGCTTATCCACCATCTGGACTGTCCTGCGTTGCAACTTTTAATCATTTTTTTTTTTTTTTCTGCCGTCCATATTCAGGGAGATTATCTACAGTGCCATGGGTTATAAATTTCTTGATTATGTTGCGCTCTGTGGACAAAGGAACATCAGGATCTCTTGAGATGGACTTGTAACCTTGAGATTGAGAAGTCCTCAAAGTTCTCTGCTTTCTCTTCTCCATACTTAGTGTGGCAGACACACAAAGCATATATAAAGTCAACTTCTTCCCTTTTTATCTGGTTTCAGGTGTGCTTTTCATATTGCCCACACCTGTTACTTGCCACAGTTGAGTTTGAATGAGCATCACATGCTTGAAACAAGGTTGTTTACCCTCAATTTTGTAAAGGTGCCACCAATTTTGTCACTGCTAATTTTTTTTTTCTTCTGGTTTTGTGTGAAATTATGTCCAATTTGCCTTTTTTTCTATTTTTATTTTTTGTGTCTTTGCAAGACACAAAAAGGAAATAAAAATGTGTCTAAGGCTGCTTTCACACCTCCGGTTTCTGCAATGCGGCACACTCCGGCACTTTGCAGGAAAATCGCAACCGTTTTTTTTTTTTGCTGCCGGTTGCGATTTTCCTGCATAGACTTTAATTAGTGCCGCATTGTGCCGCATGGCCTTGCGTTCCATTCGGTTTTTGCCGCATGCGGCAGATTTAGCCAATGCGGCGGCCGGATGGAACGTTGCCTGGCACGTTTTTTCGTGCGGCAAAAAAAAAACGCATCGCGCCGCATTGGGCCGATGCGGCTCATTTTTCAATGCATGCCTATGGCGGCCGGATGCGGCGAGATGCGGCAATAACCGCATCCGGCCTCCGCATGCGGTTTTTGCCACTGCGCATGCTCAGTAGCATGCCGCAAGCGGCAAAAACCGGACTGGCCGCAAAGGAAAAACTTATGCAAAGGATGCGGTGTGTTCACCGCATCCGTTGCATAGCTTGCACAGCCGGATTGAGCCGCAGAGCTCAAGCCGGATGCGTGAAAGCAGCCTAAGGCCCCCTTCACACGTCCGTGATACACGTGCGTGTTTGGTCCGTTTCCGTATATACCGGAGACACGGCCAAACGTGCACCAATGTTAATCTATGATTGTGGTCACACGTCCGTTATTTCATTATGTCCGTGTGTGCGTGTCCGTGATCCGTATGTGTTTGCGTTTGGCACGGATGCATGTCCGTTATCTGCACGGAGCACGCACACGTGGACACAATGAAAGTCTATGGGTATGTGCACACACGTTAGTAAACACGTATGCATCTACCTATAGTCCGTGTCCGTTTGGTGTTTTTATTTCTAGTGATGTCTGCTATTCTTTCTATTTCTGTGTATGTCCGTCAATCTCCCTCAGTCCGTCGGTCAGTCTCTCTGTCGGTCTCTCTGTCTGTCCCTCTCTCACAGTCTGTCGGTCAGTTTCCCCCCCCTCTCTCATACTTACCGTTCCCCGATCTCCGGCACAGCGCTGCACGGCATTCACACTGCTGCGGCGGCTTTTACTATTTTGAAAAAGCCGGCCGCCCATTAAACAATCTCGTATTCCCTGCTTTCCCCGCCCACCGGCGCCTATGATTGGTTACAGTGAGACACGCCCCCACGCTGAGTGACAGGTGTCACACTGCACCCAATCACAGCAGCCGGTGGGCGTGTCTATACTGTGCAGTAAAATAAATAAATAATTAAAAAAAAACGGCGTGCGGTTCCCCTCAATTTTAATGCCAGCCAGATAAAGCCATACGGCTGAAGGCTGGTATTCTCAGGATGGGGAGCTCCACGTTATGGGGAGCCCCCCACCCTAACAATATCAGCCAGCAGCCGCCCAGAATTGCCGCATACATTATATGCGACAGTTCTGGGGCTGTACCCGGCTCTTCCCGATTTGCCCTGGTGCTTTGGCAAATCGGGGTAATAAGGAGTTATTGGCAGCCCATAGCTGCCAATAAGTCCTAGATTAATCATGTCAGGCGTCTATGAGACACCCTCCATGATTAATCTGTAAATTACAGTAAATAAACACACACACACACACACACACATGAAAAAATCCTTTATTAGAAATAAAAACACACACATATACCCTGGTTCACCACTTTAATCAGCCCCGAAAAAGCCCTCCATGTCCGGCGTACTCCAGGATGGTCCAGCGTCGCATCCAGCGCTGCTGCATGGAGGTGACAGGAGCTGCAGCAGACACAGCCGCTCCGGTCACCTCCACGCAGCTAATGAAGACAGCCGTGCGATCAGCTGAGCTGTCACTGAGGTTACCCGCTGTCACTGGATCCAGTGACAGCGGGTAACCTCAGTGACAGCTCAGCTGATCGCACGGCTGTCTTCATTAGCTGCGTGGAGGTGACCGGAGCGGCTGTGTCTGCTGCAGCTCCTGTCACCTCCATGCAGCAGCGCTGGATGCGACGCTGGACCATCCTGGAGTACGCCGGACATGGAGGGCTTTTTCGGGGCTGATTAAAGTGGTGAACCAGGGTATATGTGTGTGTTTTTATTTCTAATAAAGGATTTTTTCATGTGTGTGTGTGTGTGTGTGTGTTTATTTACTGTAATTTACAGATTAATCATGGAGGGTGTCTCATAGACGCCTGACATGATTAATCTAGGACTTATTGGCAGCTATGGGCTGCCAATAACTCCTTATTACCCCGATTTGCCAAAGCACCAGGGCAAATCGGGAAGAGCCGGGTACAGCCCCAGAACTGTCGCATATAATGTATGCGGCAATTCTGGGCGGCTGCTGGCTGATATTGTTAGGGTGGGGGGGCTCCCCATAACGTGGAGCTCCCCATCCTGAGAATACCAGCCTTCAGCCGTATGGCTTTATCTGGCTGGCATTAAAATTGAGGGGAACCGCACGCAGTTTTTTTTTTTATTTATTTATTTATTTTACTGCACAGTATAGACACGCCCACCGGCTGCTGTGATTGGGTGCAGTGTGACACCTGTCACTCAGCGTGGGGGCGTGTCTCACTGTAACCAATCATGGGCGCCGGTGGGCGGGGAAAGCAGGGAATAGGAGATTGTTTAATGAGCGGCCGGCTTTTTCAAAATAGTAAAAGCCGCCGCAGCAGTGTGAATGCCGTGCAGCGCTGCGCCGGAGATCAAGGAACGGTGAGTATGAGAGAGGGGGGGAAACTTCAGTCACTCGGGGGATTAGCGGTCACCGGTGAATCCTTCACAGGTGACCGCTAATCAGTACTCGACACAGACAGAGCCGCGGTATGAGGATGAAGTCGGGTGAAGTTCACCCGAGTTCATTCTCATCGCGCAACTCTGCTGTCAGCCGACATTTATAAACGACATTGTGCATCACACACACTGACATTCCACACGGACATTCCACGTACACATACACGTTAATTCCACACGCACACACGGACGTTCTGCACACAAACACGGCTAGCATACGCAATTCACACAGGTGCCACACGGACCATAAAAACTGACACAAAAACGGGACACTGACCCGAAAAACGGCCCGTAACACACGTGCGTGTTTTTCACGGACGTGTGAAGGGGGCCTAACACATAGTGTGTAATTTCAATAATTTTCTGGGTGATATACTTCATTTTCTGGAACAGTTTTAAGGGTGCCAACACTTTCGCCCATGACCACTTCAGTGTTGTCCTTTGAAAGGTGTAGAAAACTATTGTGAGTTATTACAACTGGATCTGTCTCCAGATTTCAGATGACAAACTATATAGCCATGCTATAGCCTTCTAGCAAGGTACAGGATTACAGCATCATATGATTACACTGGTGAAGAAGTAAAAATATCCATCAAGGGTCATGTTCAGAATTTAATTACCACATGATTGTCAGGTGCGGGGTTTCATGATCCCATCGTCTCACTGGTATAATACCATCTCTCCATGGTCAGGTGCGTGGTCACAGTATTTTATTATCATAGTGTTGCAGTAGTGTCTGGCCGGGGTCAGGTGCAGGGTCACACTATGCTGTCATGATGGTGGAGTAGTAATATTATCTCTCTGTGGTCAGGTGCGGGGTCACAATATCCTATGATCACGATGGTGGAGTATAATATTATCTCTATGGTCATGTGCAGGGTCACACTATCCTATGGTCACACTGGTGGTGTAGTACCATCTCTGTATGGTCAGGTGCGGGGTCACACTATTTTATAATCCTAGTGGTGTACCAGTGTCTGGCCAGGGTCACATGCAGGGTCACACTCTTCTAAAATGATGATGGTGGAGTAGTAGTAGTACCATCTCTGTATGGTCAGGTGCAGGGTCATACTATCCTATGGTCACACTGGTGGAGTAGTAATAGTATCTCCCTGGGGTCAGGTGCAGGGTCACACGATCGTATGATCATGATGGCAGAGTAGCAGGACTATCTGCAGGGTCACACTGTTCTATAATTATGGTGTAGTAGTACCATCTCTTTAATGGTCAGATGCGGAGTCACGCTATCCTATGGTCACACTGGTGGAGTAGTAATAGTATCTCTCTATGGTCAGGTGCGGGGTCACATTGGTAGAGAAGTAGAATGTCTCCAGGGTCACACTATCCTATGGTCACACTGGTATAGTAGTTGTATGTCTGTATGGTCAGGTGCGGGGTCACACTATTTTAGAATCAAGTGGTGTAGTAGTGTCTTCCCAAGGTCAAGTGCATGGTCACACTGTTCTATAATGATGGACTATATAATAATAGTAATACCATCTCTATATGGTACACTATGGTCACACTGGTGGAGTTGTAATATCTCCCTGGGGTCAGGTGCAGGGTCACACTATTGTATGCCCATGATGGCAGAGTAGTAGTACTATCTCTCTATGGTCAGGTGCGGGGTCACACTGTTCTATAATGATGGCAGAGTAGTAGTAATATCTCTGTATGGTCAGGTGCAGGGTCACAGTATTCTATAATGATTGCAGAGTAGTAGTACCATCTCTCTATGGTCAAGTGCGGGGGTCACACTATCGTATGATCATGATGGCAGGGTAATAATCAGAAAGACCAGGAGTTTTTATAGGCAAAAAATAGACAATCTTTATTAATACAAAATATATGCAGTTAGAAAAATACACAAGAATAAAATAGTGCTATAGGGGAAAACACCCAGAGACGTATGGGACAAAAAAGCACTCTCATGTATCAAAACATATGGGTATATACAAAACAGGCCTTAGTAAAAGATTATAAAATAGAATCATTTAGTAGGCCAAAAAGTCAATGTTTACCCATTATGGAGAGAGCGTCGCAAGTGCGTCCCACAGGTCACAGAACCCTTCCTACCAACGCGCGTTTCGCGTCATGTCTCAGCTTCCTCAAAACCCGCCCTGAGGAAGCTGAGACATATGACGCGAAACGCGCGTTGGTAGGAAGGGTTCTGTGACCTGTGGGACGCACTTGCGACGCACTTGCGACGCTCTCTCCATAATGGGTAAGCATTGAATTTTTGGCCTACTACATGATTGTATTTTATAATCTTTTACTAAGGCCTGTTTTGTATATACCCATATGTTTTGATACATGAGTGCTTTTTTGTCCCATACGTCTCTGGGTGTTTTCCCCTATAGCACTATTTTATTCTTGTGTATTTTTCTAACTGCATATATTTTGTATTAATAAAGATTGTCTATTTTTTGCCTATAAAAACTCCTGGTCTTTCTGATTATTATGCTTCTATGGAGTGGTGTTTCTGAGACATAGTCTAAAAACAATTGAGATGTGTGTTTTGTTCAAATTACTAATATCTATGATGGCAGGGTAGTAGTACTTTCTCTGTATGGTCAGGTGCAGGGTCACAGTATTCTATAATGATGGCAGAGTAGTAGTACCATCTATATGGTCAGGTGCGGTGTCACACTGTCACATGGTCACACTGGTGGAGTAGTAATAGTATCTCCCTGGGGTCAGGTGCAGGGTCACACTATCTTATGATCTTGATGGCAGAGTAGTAGTGTCCTCTGTGGTCAGGTGCAGGGTCACACTGTTCTATAATGATGGCGGTGTAGTGGTGTATGGCCGGGGTCAGGTGCGGGGTCACACTATCGTATGATCTTGATGGCAGAGTAGTAGTGTCCTCTGTGGTCAGGTGCGGGGTCACACTGTTCTATAATGATGGCAGAGTAGTAGTACCATCTCTCTGTGGTCAGGTGCAGGGTCACAGTATTCTATAATGATGGCAGAGTAGTAGTGTCTGGCCGTGGTCAGGTGCAGGGTCACAGTATTCTATAATGATGGCAGAGTAGTAGTGTCTGGCCGTGGTCAGGTGCAGGGTCACAGTATTCTATAATGATGGCAGAGTAGTAGTGTCTGGCCGTGGTCAGGTGCAGGGTCACAGTATTCTATAATGATGGCAGAGTAGTAGTGTCTGGCCGTGGTCAGGTGCAGGGTCACGCTATCGTATGATCATGATGGCAGAGTAGTAGTGTCTGGCCGTGGTCAGGTGCAGGGTCACAGTATTCTATAATGATGGCAGAGTAGTAGTGTCTGGCCGTGGTCAGGTGCGGGGTCACACTGTTCTATAATGATGGCAGAGTAGTAGTGTCTGGCCGTGGTCAGGTGCAGGGTCACGCTATCGTATGATCATGATGGCAGAGTAGTAGTACCATCTCTCTGTGGTCAGGTGCAGGGTCACAGTATTCTATAATGATGGCAGAGTAGTAGTGTCTGGCCGTGGTCAGGTGCAGGGTCACGCTATCGTATGATCATGATGGCAGAGTAGTACTTTCTCTGTATGGTCAGGTGCAGGGTCACAGTATTCTATAATGATGGCAGAGTAGTAGTACCATCTCTCTGTGGTCAGGTGCAGGGTCACAGTATTCTATAATGATGGCAGAGTAGTAGTACCATCTCTGTGGTCAGGTGCGGTGTCACACTGTCACATGGTCACACTGGTGGAGTAGTAATAGTATCTCCCTGGGGTCAGGTGCAGGGTCACACTATCTTATGATCTTGATGGCAGAGTAGTAGTGTCCTCTGTGGTCAGGTGCAGGGTCACACTGTTCTATAATGATGGCGGTGTAGTGGTGTATGGCCGGGGTCAGGTGCGGGGTCACAGACCGTGACGTGTCACCTGCACCTGACATCACGGCACATGACAGTCCCGCGCTGCTTTCCGTCTCATCTGTATAAACACTGTCGCTGCCTATGGAATCCCTCCGCCGTAAATATGCCGAGAATCCCAGGGAAGCCTCCTGCCCGTGCTATATCCGCCGGGTGATGACGTTCATTGGGGTCTCCCCTCCCCTGGCTGCTATTTCAGGGCCGCGTCCCTCCAGCCGCCTGACTATTAATAGAGCGTAAGCTATTAATAGATCAAACAATGCGCCCTGCGTCATAGGAAACGGCGTGCGTCACCAGATACATTCCTACGACGTGCCGGAAAGGCCACGCCCCCTCTCGCCTTCTATGGAGAGGGGAGAAGAATCACCCATGTGCGTCATACTCCCCCTGCCCCCTCCCGTACGTCAGAGGCTTTAATACAATGTAGATTGCAGGAGTGGAGCAGAGTGAGCAGCGCAGGCTCCGGAGACGCAGCAGTGCTAGAAGGAGCTGGACAGCAGCCGGCGGACAGCCCGCACCGGGGACCTGCAGCTGACACGTCTGGTATGTCATCGCCTGCTGGTGTGTGCGGGGACCGAGGGGCAGCCGCTGCCCACACTGTCTGCAGGAGATCGGAGATGGCTCTGGTGACAGCGGCCACTGCTGAGAGCTTTGTGGCAACAGGTGCACAATTGTTCCTGCAGGGATCGGTCACCCTGGGGTTGTTATATGCGATGATTGTGCATACACCGGTCCTGTGCAGGGATATGCTGTATACACCGGTCCTGTGCAGGGATATGCTGTATACACCGGTCCTGTGCAGGGATATGCTGTATACACCGGTCCTGTGCAGGGATATGCTGTATACACCGGTCCTGTGCAGGGATATGCTGTATACACCGGTCCTGTGCAGGGATATGCTGTATACACCGGTCCTGTGCAGGGATATGCTGTATACACCGGTCTTGTGCAGGGATATGCTGTATACACAGGTCCTGTGCAGGGACATGCGGTCCAGACGTGTCTTGTAGAGGAATATGCTGTATACACCGGTCCTGTGCAGGGATATGCTGTATACACAGGTCCTGTGCAGGGACATGCGGTCCAGACGTGTCTTGTAGAGGAATATGCTGTATACATTGGTCCTGTGCAGGGATATGCTGTATACATTGGTACTGTGCAGGGATATGCTGTATATACTGGTCCTGTGCAGGGATATGCTGTATATACTGGTCCTGTGCAGGGATATGCTGTATATACTGGTCCTGTGCAGGGATATGCTGTATACACTGGTCCTGTGCAGGGATATGCTGTATATACTGGTCCTGTGCAGGGATATGCTGTATATACTGGTCCTGTGCAGGGATATGCTGTATATACTGGTCCTGTGCAGGGATATGCTGTATATACTGGTCCTGTGTAGGGATATGCTGTATATACTGGTCCTGTGTAGGGATATGCTGTATATACTGGTCCTGTGTAGGGATATGCTGTATATACTGGTCCTGTGTAGGGATATGCTGTATATACTGGTCCTGTGCAGGCATATGCTGTATATACTGGTCCTGTGCAGGCATATGCTGTATATACTGGTCCTGTGCAGGCATATGCTGTATATACTGGTCCTGTGCAGGCATATGCTTTATACATTGGTCCTGTGCAGGGATATGCTGTATACATTGGCACTGTGCAGGGATATGCTGTATACATTGGCACTGTGCAGGGATATGCTGTATACACTGGTCCTGTGCAGGGATATGCTGTATACATTGGCACTGTGCAGGGATATGCTGTATACACTGGTCCTGTGCAGGGATATGCTGTATACATTGGCACTGTGCAGGGATATGCTGTATACACTGGTCCTGTGCAGGGATATGCTGTATACCCTGGTCTTGTGGAGGAATATGCTGCGTACATGGGTCCTGTGCCGGGATAGCCCGGTGCCCTGAGCACCTGCACATACTGTAGCCTCCCCTACTGTCTTGGTGCTGTGTGTTCTTGCTCTGCAGGTCAGTGTCAGTGATGATTCCACACTTTCAGGTCCTCCTGATTTGCCTTTCTGTAGATGCTCTGTTCCTGTTCACTTTGGAATTTTTCCCTTTCTGGTCCTGTTTGCACTGGGTGCATTCTGTATCTGGAGTATCGGCTCATCTTCTCCGTGCCTTTTTGTTTTCCAGTGTAAAGTGCTTTCTTGGCTCTCTGCAGCCTCCTATCTCGCACTCCTGGCTGCATTTCCTCAAGGGAACAGTCTAACCTATAAGGCTCAGAAAACAGTTTAATTGTTGGATCACAATGGTGTTTGTCCGTAGAGAAAGTAGCGGTTCCAGTGTAATAAATCCAGACTTGTGGGCAACGCTGGCACCTTCTGGGTATAGCGGAGCCTTATCATGAATGTACAGATGTGCCCTGGATGGTTCAGAAGATGGTTTGGGGAATAGTCTTCTGTTTCTCTGCACGCTGCAAATGTACGGTTACAGATTAACCTTCAGTGCTGCAACTTGTGCAGCTGCTGCAGAGCCTCTTTAGCTGTACCGCCAGATGCCTGTCCTGTGCTGTCTGTGATGTTCCATCCGTTAATTGACTATGATGTAAAGAAACTGAAAACTCATGACCGGGTCTTCTTCCTATGCATCTCCGCAGTCATACGCCCAGTTATCCTGGCAGATCCTTAGAGATATATATATATATATCTCTATCGTGACAGCTGAGCTATGAGCTAATACATGTTGGGTTGGGGTTTTGTTTTTTTTTTTAATTTTTTTACATGTATTAGATGAATGCTGGGAGTTGTAGTGAATTGATGGCAAAATGGTCATTATGCTGACAAAAGGGGGCCTGAGAATGGGGAAAAGAAATGGTTCCTAAGTATAAAGGAAGAGGGGAAAAAAAGTTTTTTTGGGGTGGTTTTTTTTTTTGTTTTTTTTTTTTTTGTCTCCCCCCCCCCCCCCATTACATTTTTTTTTTTTTTTTTTGGAGCATTTAGTATGCAAGGGTGGGAACATTACATCTTGTTACTGCAAGACTTTTGTTTAGGGTCTCTGCATGTAATGGCTGTACGTGTCAGACCAGCCGTCATTGACTGATAACCCGAGCCTTGCTGGCTTAAACTCAATTATTAGTAGTGTTGACAAGGAAATTTATGGCACTTTGTGCTCAAAAAAGAACTGACTGATGCTTCGCAATGTCAAAGGAGCCTGGGTGCAGGACAGCATTTGCAGCAGAATTAGATCCCCTGTTTCCTACTGAACCCAGACTAATGAACCACTGCCACTTGTGCCAACATTACTTCTGTTTCAGATCTGATTCTAGGTTGTTATTTTCCTTGGGGGATTCAAACAGATTTTACCGTAAAGGCAAGTGCTATAGTGTCTAATACTAATTTACTGTACTTAGGTTTTATCCTTATTATTAAGGATGGACGTCTGACACATGGAGGAAACTCTTTTAATACCGGTGTCTATTTAGGCTTAGATTGTTTGGCTGAAGACATCTGCATCTAACTACTTTACTGAACATTTTCCTTTTTTTTGTTTCTTTCCAGAAATGCCCTGTATTCAAGCTCAGTATGGAAGTCTGTCTCAGTGTGCAGGCCCCATTGACAGTTATGTTCCAGACATCCTAAACTCTGAGTTCAGTAAGTTCACCATGGACCTTGTTAACAGTGAAATTGCAGCTTCCACTTCATTGCCCAGTTTCAGCACCTTCATGGACGGTTACACCGGAGAATTTGATGCTTTTCTGTACCAAATACCTTCTTCAACACCCCAGTCATCACCGAAGGTGGAGGAGTTTCAAGTGTTCGGTTGTTACCCAGGTTCTTTCACAAATCAGGTGGATGAAACCATGTCATCAAGTGGTTCAGATTATTACGGAAGCCCTTGCTCCATCCCATCTCCATCTACACCAGGTTTCCAGAATCCTCAAGTTCCTACATGGGAGAGCTCTTACGGAGCCTACTCTCCAACTCAGAGTTTCGACAGCATGAGGCCATGGACTGATCAACAGAAAAACAGCATTCCACAGTCTTCTTTTTTCTCTTTTGGAACCCCATCTCACAGCCCAAGCATGGCTCCTAATTTATTAAAGATGAACCAAGGTCAACATAGACTTGAACAGCAGGTTTTGGATCCTGATGTGTTTGCACTAGCACAGAGCTCTTCTGTTGGATTTCCCAGTATCCCTATTGGTCAGGGGCCTGTGGTATTGGATAGCTCAGTTATTTTGGACAGTCCACTATCTCCCTCAAAAGCACGGAGCCCCAGTTCAAATGAGGGGCGCTGTGCTGTCTGCGGAGATAATGCTTCTTGTCAACATTACGGTGTACGAACCTGTGAGGGATGCAAAGGTTTTTTTAAGGTAAGCATTTACCATTTGGCCTCCAGCATTTTTTTTTTATTGTCATCAAACTAGATTAGACTTTGATTGCCTCACCTCTTGGTCTCCCCGTGTGCTCATTGCCCTGCAGACTTGGCAGGTGGTCTTGGCACATACATTTGGTTCTGAGCCACCCTGTCTTTTCACTACAGCTGATACGCGTTCCTAGGGATGAAGAAAAGGGGCTCGTCCCAAAACTTTCCTACGGTGTTAAAAACCAGCTGTCGTACCCGTGTACAGTTTCTTGGCCCGCTTTTACAGCAGTTGATCATCCCTGCTGTCTTTTCCTAACGTCAACCGAAAGGATTGAGCTCGGGCAAACGGGGGATAAGAGGAGGAACCCAACACCAATTATACAGCTGATAGAAGAGTAGAAGTTTCCATTAGACAGCAGGTGCTGGAACGGTGTGAAATAAACTGCCCTCCAGATCTGAGAACTAGAATCCTGTAGTCTATATTAATTATCATACACAATGGCTTTTGTAGTGTAGAGCTATTGTTGTGTACCTTTTATTACTTGGGGCACACCAGGATAGGAAAGGAAGTCCTAAAGTAGCCTGTCATTTTTGAAAAAATATGCGGAGTCATACACTTTTTTTATATGTTTATATACATTTATACATATGTCGTATAATCACACAGCTCAGTGAGCCATTGCCAATCAGCTTTATATGGAGGCAAGCCCACATATCCATCTAGATTCTAGAGTAATTAAGAAGCCAATTGTTCTTCGTAAGAAAAGGAGTTGGTAGTAATTGCCTGCAAGTATTGTAAATGATTTCCGAAGTATGTCAAATTCAGAAAAGACAATTCTGGAGTTCATAATTGTTAAGTAAAATCGACTTGGTCCAAAGTTGTTGCTTTCTGGCCAGTGTCATAAAACTCTACGTTTACTATTTGCTACAAGTGACGTCTTGGAGGCTCATTTCTGGCTGGTGTCCCCTACATTTGCAGTAATCCATCTCAATATTTCTAGCCTGAGCAAAGTGTCTACAGTTTCAGCTGTCCGTCCCCCCCCCCCCCTCCCAAATAATTTGTTTTTGTATCTCTTGGTCTTAGTCCATCTGTGTTGTAGGTAAATCAGGTGCTTTAGAAGAGATGCTCAGCTAATTAAGATAGGTGAATTACTCCCTTTTGGTTGGAGCCAAATGTCAACTTGATATTAGGAACAGTCCGACACTAGAGAAATGTTACAAAAATAAATAGGAACAGACGGGGCTTTGTGTTGGTCTGGCATCTTGCTTCCCCTGACAATTGTTCCCTTTTTTCCCCACAGAGGACTGTACAGAAAAATGCCAAGTACATCTGCTTGGCTAACAAGGACTGTCCCGTGGACAAAAGGCGCAGGAATCGCTGCCAGTTCTGTCGGTTTCAGAAATGCTTAGCAGTGGGAATGGTAAAAGAAGGTATGTACGGAATATATATTGTCAAATCTCCGTAGTATATTCCCATTGTAGTTTTGGCGTGTAATGAAATTACGTTTGTGTCGTGAATATTGATGGGACAGTTTATAAAACTGAGGCACAATGTGAAATATAAGTAGATGGAAAGTTTAAAAGGGTTATTTGACTGATTAATGTAAAAAAAATACAGTGATATCTCTTCAGATTTCCTGCCCCTTCTGATCCAATGTTCACATGCTAAAAATGTAGCCATAGAATTAAAAAAAAAAAAAAAAAAACAAAAAAAAACAAAAAAAAAACAGAATCTCCAAATAGAACACAGTAAGTGTGAACAGGGGCAAGCTGCTATAACTACACTACCTGCCACAGAGGTAACCCACCTCAGCCGCAGAGAAGCTGGGCAGTAGTCCCTGCATGTCGACCTGGTAGGGGAGACTAACTGGAGCATCATCAGTCAGTAGTGTGTGTGTGTGTGTGTGTGTGTGTGTGTGTGTTTTTTTTTTTTTTTGTTTTTTTTATTTCCCCTCCCAGCCTTGTCTATACACATGGTGCATTTTTTTTAAGCGTTTTTTTTTTTTTTTTTTTAAATAAATCTGCACCAAAATCTCCATACCTGTCATGAAGCCAGGAAAGTCTGAGATTTCTGAAGTGCTGTGCGCACGTTGCTTTATTATTTTTTTTTTTTTTCCTTGCAGACTTCGATGCAGAAGAAAAAAATCTGCAGCATGTGAATTGCTAGGGTGTTTTTTTTTTTTATTTTCTTTTTTTGTGTGCCCTTGACTGTAAAAAAAAAAAAAAACATTGGAGGGAAAAAACCATAACAATACCACGTGTTTTTGTTTTTTTTTTATGCGTTTTCCTGCCAGAAGGTGCAAATTTGATGCAGAAAATTTCTGCCCCAAATCTGCCGCGTGTGCACATATCCTTAAAATCAGCCAGGCAACTCCTTTATTTTCCATACATACGATCTGTCAATAATTTTAGAATTTGTACCTAAAATACAAGCTTTAATAATTTTGTATAGATGGTTTTTTTAATTTTTTTTTTTTTTTTTTTTTTTTTTAATAATAAAAAAAAATCCCAAATTCTGATCTTCTATTTCCAAGCTTGTACTAACCAGGAATCCATTCCTTTCCTTTTTTTTTAGTTGTACGTACAGACAGTTTGAAGGGCAGGAGGGGTCGCCTACCGTCAAAACCAAGACAAGTTTCAGACTCTTCTCCAGTTAGTCTCATCAACTCCCTGGTGAGGGCGCACATAGATACCATCCCCAATTCTAGCAATCTGGATTACTCCCAGGTAAGTCAAGAGTAAGGTTTGGGGCAACCTATATTGACATGAGTTTAAGCCCATGTAATACGCAGTATAATTATTTTTCAGTTTAATGACCTTTTTTACTATTATTCATTTTAGTACCAAGAGAATGTCCCCGTTCTGCTGGAGAAGGAGAATCCTGTTGATGTGCAGCAGTTCTACGACCTTCTCTCTGGTTCTTTGGAAGTCATCCGGAAATGGGCAGAGAAAATCCAGGGCTTTGCAGAGCTTCCGAAGGAAGACCAATATCTTCTTCTGGAATCTTCTTTCCTGGAACTCTTCATCCTTCGACTTGCTTACAGGTAAATCAGCTGTCACATGCTAGAAAACCTAGTCCTCCTTGGGCTGCTAATCCTGTTCCGCACATTGGGTAGAACATACAGTAATAAAACATGAATGCTACCTGCATTATGGAGAAACAAGATGATACAAGGTTATTTATAGATTTATGGGGTCCAATCTTTTGTTACGGATTTGTATGTTAGCAAAATGTAGTTTAATTATTGATTTTTATAAAGTAATGAACCAAAACAATAGGTAGAATTAATGGTATTAAGCACTTTGGTCCCGATATTGTCCTGATCCTTGATATTCTCTTGATATTGATAGCTATATTGCCGTCTTTTTAAAGTGATCTCCTTTTACTGAAACTTTGTATAAAATATTTCCAGAAGACCAGTTTTTCAATATAAGAAGTTTTAGAAGAAAAAAAATCTAGTGCTCCCGGTTTTAACCTGAGTTTATTTTCTGCCAACAGCTCGAAACCTGAGGAGGGAAAGCTGATCTTCTGTAATGGCATGGTGCTTCATCGCATGCAGTGTGTCAGAGGGTTTGGCGAGTGGATAGACTCCATCATTGACTTCTCACACAGCCTCCAGCGTATGAACATCGATGTCCCATCATTTTCCTGTCTCTCTGCTCTTGTTATTATCACAGGTAAGCCCAAAGCTTATTCTGGTTACAGCCAAGTGCTTAAACTTTCAAAGTGTAATTTTATCCTCTAAGATTATCAATATCTTTATGTCAATAGAAGATTACATTAATTCAGATTCCCCTTTTTTCTATGGATCACCCAAGCTACAAATCCAGGTCTCCTCCCTGGGGCTTCTAGATTTTCTCCTGATATCGGTTAGAAACTGTATTACTGTGGTATGAAGGAAAAACTTCTTAAGGGCACATCTGGATACTCGGATGACATGTCAATGTTGCTGAGTAAATGGAAGATTTATTAACCCCCTTACTTTCATGTGACGTACTGGTATGTCATATGCCTAATTCTGCACTTTGATGCGGGCACAGGAACTCAGCCTGCATCTTTGCAGGCTGATGATGGCTGCCATCATCTGACTCTAACAGCTGTGCATATAGCTGATCTCTGCCTGTGGTTGTTAACCTGTTAAGTGCCCCTGTCAGTCTTACAGCGGCATGTACAGCGCATACCCTAGGGGGTGTGCTCTTGTAATCACCCTTCAACACACTTGCAAAGTGATTATAGGGTATCGACGGGTTGTTGTGACGGTCAAGAGTCTCCTAAAGACCCCCCGCCACCTCATGCCTGTAATGTTTGTACTCCTTTTAAAGCCAGTATGTTCCTGCTATTCGTAAAAGACTGTAATTTTTTATTTATTTATTTTTATCTCCATAAACCGTAATACTGTGATATTGCTGTGTATAGCACAAGCAATCAAAGGTTCAAGTTCCCTAAGGGAGACAAACAAATACAGTAAGGCTATGTGCGCACGTTGCGTACAAGCCCTGCAGAAATTTCTGCAGCGATCTGAAGAGCACATGTGCGCTTTAGATCGCTGCAGAAATGTCCGTAGTGAGCGCCGATTCCATGCGCTCTGCCTGCAGCTCCTGCCATAGACAGAGCAGGAGCTGCCGGCAAAGCGCAGGAAAGAAGTGACATGTCACTTCTTTTTGCGCAGCGCTTCGGCAGTAGCCGAAGCGCTGCGCTCTTAAACGCCACGTGCGCACGGCCCCTGCACAGTCTCCATAGACTGTGCAGGGGACGCAGGACGCATGCAGTTACGCTGCGCTACAAAGCGCAGCGTAACTGCATGTTTTTACGCGACGTGCGCACATAGCCTAAAGGTGGAAAAGGAGAAAAAAAAAAGTTTCAAAATATATGGAAAAAAAAATCACCATCCATTTTCCCCTATTATAAATTACATTTTCCCCTATTATCAATTATTAAAAAAAATGAAATACATATTTGTGGTATTGATATGTTAAAATCCAATCTATGACAGTATAAAATGAATAAACCTGATAAGTAAATGGCATAATAAGACAAAAAAAAAACAAACTGCGTAACTTGCAACTGCACAGAAAAATGCAATCCGAGGCAATTAGAACCTTGTATATAACCCCAAATAATATCAGTAAAAACGTCAGTACAAGTTCGGTACAGAAAAAAAAAACTAGACCCCACACAGTTCCATCTCACTGAAAATTGAAAGTTATTGTTTTCAACTAATGACACAAGCAAAATTCTTAAAACATCCACATTTCTTTATTCATAATATAATGTATTTTTTCTTTTTTTTTTTTTTTTTTTTTTTTTTTTTTTTTTTTTTTTTTTGTTCCTCACAGCTTAAATTTAAAAAATAAAATAAAAATGCACGTTTGGCATCTCTGTAGTTGTTCAGGCCATTTTTAGTATGTATTGAACGTTGTAAATAACCCCCAAAAAAAAATCGCAGAATTGCGGTTTTATTTTGTTTTATTTCCTTTCCTTTTTATTTCGCTGCACTTTGGATTTTTTTTCCTGCTTTACTGTACATTAATTGATCAAATGGATTTACTTAAAAGTACAACTGTGTCCGTCAGAAAAAGTAAGCCCTCATATGGCCTTACCGACAAAAAATAAAGTTATGACAAAAAAGGGAGAAGTAAACAAAATGGATAAATGCAAAAACGGAAACTCTCCTGTTTAGAAAGGAATGGAAGACTTGGCTGTGCAATAAAATATAATCCATTTATACTCCTGGAAATGGGGAATATTTTATTGCATAGCTATATCTTAAGTTAATCTTCCATCTGCTCCGCAACACTGACATCTCATTTTGGGGGCGCCCTCAAGGTGTCTTGGATACTATAGTACTACTGGCTCTAGTGGGGCCTATAAAATGTACCTCCACTTTCACAAGAAAATGATCATGGTGCTGGATTCTGCAATATAACAATATTTCTAACACCCTTTTAGCTATTTCTGCCACTGACCCACAGTATGGACCACACACTTTGTGCTGTGGGCTTCACTGTAATATGCAGCGCCTCGTTTATTGCTCGTAGTTATCATTTTCAGCACCGGAGTGAGCGCTTTAAGATTCTATGACGTTACTCCTACCCTGAAGATGGTAGCCTAGCAGCTGTAAAAGAACGCTGCATATTTTAGTGCCTTCAGGCAGTCCATACTGCAGGTAACCAGCAGAAATCTTTATCATTTTCTCCCATTAAGAGGGATAGAAGGATCACACATGCTGAATCTCACTGTTCGATCCTTGTGTTCCCAAAGCATATAAGCCATCGCCAGAGGTATCTGGCAGTGTCTTAGTCACCTCTCCGCGTTGGAAAAACGTATGCATACTCAGCCAATCTGAGCATGAATGTATGTGGTCAGTTCACTAGGAAAAGTTGCCAGCCAAATGTACATTTGGATGAGTTATTAAAATGGGGCACCTTTTTTAAAAGGAGTTGAAAATAAAAATTGGCAAGTGTAGTATAATGTATAGGTCTGCATTGTCTTCATAATGGTTGCATTCTACCTTTTTATTTGGTAGTTATTACTTTGAGGTTTTCAACTACTAATGCGATACCCTTTCTTTTATCCTAACTCTTCCTAACTAACACTTTCCTGATATACTTCTGCTATCTACTCTGCTCCTGTAAGCTTATCTCTAAGAGGTTCATGAATAACATTTTTATTGTTGTAGCTTTGATCCTTACAGCTGCAGACTGGAATCGGGCCAACTGAGCAGGGCATGTCACTGGTCGTGGCTGAGAGGAGAGAGTGAAGTGTGATCTGGGCAGGCGTGCCCAGACTGCTGTCACTCAGAGGTAGCCCCACCCACCAGTGATGTGTCCTGCTCAGTTGGTCTGATTCTGGTCTGCAGCCGGATGGATTAAAGCTATAACAATAAAGGTATTTATTAGCCCCTTTGAGATAAGCTTACAGGAGCGGAGTAAATATAAGTATATTAGGATAGTGTTAGTTAGGAAGAGTTAGGGTAAAAGAAAGTGGGTCACATTAGAAGTGGAAAACCTCTTTAAATCTTAGTACATTTGAGATTATATGGATGCAAGGACGCACATATAGTATGAGGCCAATGCAGAGAAGGGGACCTTTCTTCTTGTATATTTGATGTTTCATCTCATTTGTGTGTTCCCTGCAGTGATGACAAATGCATAGTTGATAGACTTCCATACTGAATACTTTTTAGATTTAGCATCTACAAATATTAAGTGGTATTTTTCATTCTATTACAGACAGACATGGCCTGAAAGAATCCAAGAAAGTAGAAGAGCTGCAAAGCAGGATTATCAATTGCCTTAAAGAGCATGTACCATCAAGCCTGAGTGAGCAGAACAGATCTAATTGTCTGTCCAAGTTACTGGGCAAACTTCCTGAGCTTCGCACCTTGTGTACGCAGGGTCTCCAGCGTATTTTTTACCTGAAGTTAGAGGATCTTGTACCACCTCCTCCTATTGTGGAGAAGATATTCATGGACACACTGCCCTTCTAAACCAGCACTGCACTTTTTTTGTTCTTACACGTACAGAGAAAAGGAAACCCACGTGTGGACAACAGAAAATCCTGTTACGAACTTGTGGAAACTTTTTCTTTGAGTTTAGGTGCCTAACCCAGTATATCCTTTTTGTCTTGGGGATTTTCTGGGTCTTATCTGAAGACTTAATTTTTATTCTTTAATATCCAGATGTGCCTTTGGCTAAAAAAAACAAACTTTGTTCATCTTTTGTTTCACTTTTAAAGTATTTTTTTTTTTTTTAAATACTTGCAGAATTCATTGAACTCCTATACTGCCTTTCCTACAGCACTCGGGGACTGGACAAGTCCTTTGTCAAAGACTTTAGTTTCAAAATCTAGGGGGGGGGAAGCAGGCGCCACCTCCCCTCTGTTATCCCATCTGTCTTGCAACAGGCGAAAGGGATGGACACCATTTCAGTCACAGCCAGTTTGTAAAGTCTTGTACATAAATGAAGCGTGAACTGTACATAGTATTAAAAAATACAAAGCTACCCCTTGTTATGGTCACTATGGTTTTCACAGTGTTCTGGACTGTGTGTAAATATGTGTAATTTTTGAATAGAAACATTTATATTTGTGTATCCTACTGGATTTACAGTATGTGTTTTTCTGATTAATATATATTTAATATATTGAATAAAAAATGCTGTAATAGTATCCAGCCATCCCTTATTAATTGTTCTATGTGTAAATCAATTGAGGCTACTATGATTTTCTTTATCGTTCCTTTGGGAGACCCAGACCATGGGTGTTTAGCTTCTACCTCCGGAGGACACACAAAGTACTACACTTAAAAGTGTAGCTCCTCCCTCTGAGCTTATACACCACCTGGTAGCCAGTCCTAGCCAGTTTATTGCTTTGTGTCAGGAGGCATACATCCACACATGCATTCTCATCTGATTTGTTTGACTTTTGGAAATAGTTTGAAGAAAAGCGGGTCCATGTCTGGACTCCCGGCATGTCCCTTCTCACCCCACTCTGTCGGCGGTGTTGTTAAGGTTGATTTACAAGGCTGCAGCCTTACATGCCGCGCTCCTTCACCATCCCTTCTGGGCTCTGGCTTGAAGTGGGAGCCAGCACGGTCTCCATGCCTGGCAGGAGTCCGGTCTCCATCCACAGCCCCTTGAGGATTCTGTTGGACCGGAGCACTCATCCCCAGGGACATGGCCCTGCGTCTCAGCAGCTAAGTACCTGAGACGTTTATATTGGGGGTCCCGGTTCTTTATTGTAAGGGGAGAGTATGCTGTATGTGATTTTTAACTTTTCCGGCGGGTTCTCTAGCTTTTGCCTGAGAACCGCGCCGATGGTGCCTGCTTGTCGGCCTCGCCGCTTAAATTTAGGCCCCGGCTTCGCCGGAGGCCTAGTTTCATTCTCCTGCCCTCGCATGTCACTCATGCAGAGGGACAGGTTCGGCTCCTCCCGGCGGCCGTTCTACACAGGGGAGGGACACTCCCCACTGCTGGGGCGTCCTTCCTTCCCTGCAGGTCTCTATAGCCCTCCAGTTCCCGCTCTTTTATAGGAACGCCCTCTTCTCAGGCAGAGTTCACTCTGCTCTGGGACATCCTACATTCTGCATCTCTGCTGATGTGCTGCGACTGGGCGACCGGGCTTCGGGATCTGGAGGGCACACAACACCGCGCTCAGCGGTCTGGTAAGCCACAGCCGGTCTCCGGTTGTGGACCTCTGTATATTCTCCCTTGGGTTCATTCTCTGCAAAGCCCCCACTCCAGCAGCATGTCTCACACAAGGAGCAAGGCTCCAAAGCTTTATTCTGCATGCACTGCATGTAAGCTCCTGCGCCTGAGCCGAGCACCTATCCACATTGTGATGTCTGCTCTAACTTGGCGGTGCCACAGCCTGGAGTCTCACCCCCAGTGGTCTCTCAGGCTGCTGCTGCACCTGTGATTGAACCCCCGGCCTGGGTAGAGTCCTTTTCTCGGTCCCATATCCCAGTCATTTGCTGAGTCCATGGGGCTTTTGTCCAGGACTTTGATGAATATGCATCAGCCCCCCTCACAGGGTGCCTCGAATACTCTTGACAGAGGACTCCTATCCTCTGACCTCCGTCCATCGGAGCTCATGGAGGATTCATCATCTGATCCCAGACCACGTCCTTCTAAGAGAAGGCGCAGGGTTTCCTCCCCCTCCCCATGCTTCTTCCAAGAAGTTTCTTGCTGGTCTCCCTTTTGCTGGTTCACGGCTGTTTGGTGAACAGCTGGATGAAATCATTAAAGAAGCTACTGGCGGGAAGAGTACTTCCATGCCACAAATCAAGACCAGGAAACCCGCCCAGGGTAGGAATCAATCGAGGTTTCGTTCCTTTCGTTCCTCCAACTGGTCATCCTCTCAGCCTTCCACCTCGTCCGCTAACTCAGCCAAGGATCAAAAATCCAACTGGCGCCCAAAAGCGCGTCCGCAGAAGACCGCAGGAGGTTCTGCCACTAAGGCAGCTTCCTCATGACTCTCGGCCCGCTCCAGCCATGTCCTTAGTCGGTGGCAGGCTCTCCCACTTTGGCGACGCTTGGTTAAAGCAAGTCTCCGATCAGTGGGTGAGAGACATCATATCTCACGGCTACAGGATAGAATTCTCTTCCAGCCCTTCAAACAGATTTTTTTCTCTCAACTCCCCCCTGCTCCAAGGCCGCCGCCTTCTCGCAGGCCGTGGCGTCCTGGCAGGCAAACGGAGTGATTGTCCCAGTTCCCGCTCAGGAACGGTTCAGAGGTTTTTACTCAAATCTCTTCCTAGTTCCAAAAAAGGACGGTACCTTCCGGCCCATCCTGGATCTCAAGCTTCTCAACAAGCATGTCCGGGTGCGGCATTTTCGCATGGAGTCTCTGCGATCAGTCATTGCCTCTATGACCCAAGGGGAGTTCCTGGCGTCCATCGACATCAGAGATGCCTATCTACATGTGCCAATCGCAGTGTCACATCAGCGTTGGTTACGTTTTGCGATAGGAGAGGATCATTTCCAATTCGTGGCTCTCCCCTTCGGGTTAGCCACGGCCCCTCGGGTATTCACCAAGGTCATGGCGGCAGTGATTGCGGTCCTGCACCTCCAGGGGTTAGCAGTGCTTCCTTATCTGGACGACCTTCTGGTCAAGGGTACATCCAGCGCAGACTGTCAGCGGAGTGTTTCGCTCACTCTCTCCACCCTAGCCCAATTCGGGTGGATTGTCAATCTTCCCAAATCCACTCTGACTCCGACCCAGAGTCTCACGTACCTAGGGATGCAGTTCGAGACTTTGCCGGCACTTGTGAAGTTGCCCTTAGACAAACAGCTGTCACTCCAGTTGGCGGTGCACTCTCTCCTGAGGCCCCGCCGTTATACCCTCAGGCGTCTGATGCAGGTGCTGGGTCAAATGGTGGCCTCCATGGAGGCGGTTCCCTTTGCCCAGTTCCATCTGCGTCCTCTGCAGCTGGACATTCTCTGCTGTTGGGACAAGCGGCCTTCCTCCTTACAGAGGTTAGTGGCTCTGTCGCCACGGACCAGGAGCTCTCTTCAGTGGTGGCTTCGACCCCTCTCCCTGTCCCAAGGGCGCTCCTTCCTGACTCCGTCCTGGGTGATTCTCACCACGGATGCCAGCCTATCCGGCTGGGGAGCGGTATGTCTCCACCACAGAGCGCAGGGCACTTGGACTCCGCCCGAGTCAGCCCTTTCAATCAATGTGCTGGAAACCAGAGCTGTGCTTCTAGCTCTCCTAGCCTTTCACCACCTGTTGGCGGGCAGGCACATTCGAGTCCAGTCAGACAACGCGACAGCGGTTGCCTACATCAATCACCAAGGCGGGACACGCAGCCGCCTGGCAATGTTGGAGGTCCAACGCATTCTTCAATGGGCGGAGGACTCCAAGTCCACCATATCCGCAGTCCACATCCCTGGAGTAGAAAACTGGGAGGCAGATTATCTCAGCCGTCAATCCGTGGACGGTGGCGAGTGGTCCCTGCACCCGGCAGTGTTTCAGTCAATCTGCCGCAAGTGGGGCACTCCGGACGTGGACCTAATGGCATCCCGTCACAACAACAAGGTTCCGGTTTACGTGGCTCGCTCCCACGATCCTCAGGCCTTTGCAGCGGACGCTCTGGTTCAAGACTGGTCCCAGTTTCGTCTGTCCTACGTGTTTCCCCCTCTAGCTCTCTTGCCCAGAGTCCTGCACAAGATCAGAATGGAGGGCCGTCGAGTCATCCTCATTGCACCGGACTGGCCCAGGCGAGCTTGGTATCCGGACCTGCTCCAACTGTCCGTGGAGATGCCGTGGCATCTTCCGGACCGTCCAGACCTGCTCTCGCAAGGTCCGTTTTTCCGCCCGAATTCTGCGGCACTCAAATTGACGGCGTGGCTCTTGAGTCCTGGATTTTGACGGCTTCTGGTATTCCTCCTGAAGTCATCTCCACTATGACTCTGGCCCGTAAGTCTTCCTCCGTCAAGATCTATCACAGGACTTGGAAAATTTTCCTGTCCTGGTGTCGCTCTTCCGGCCATTCTCCTTGGCCATTCTAGTTGCCGACCCTTCTGTCTTTTTTTACAGTCCGGTCTGCAGCTAGGACTGTCCCTCAACTCTCTCAAGGGACAAGTCTCAGCTCTATCAGTGCTGTTCCAGCGGCATCTCGCCCGGCTGGCTCAGGTCCGCACCTTCATGCAAGGTGCGTCTCACATCATTCCGCCTTATCGGCGGCCCTTGGATCCCTGGGACCTCAACTTGGTCCTCACGGTATTGCAGAAACCCCCTTTTGAGCCCCTTAGGGAGGTTTCTTTGTATCGTCTTTCTCAAAAGGTGGCCTTTCTAGTTGCCATAACGTCTCTCAGGAGAGTCTCTGATTTGGCTGCACTCTCCTCGGAGTCACCTTTTTTGGTTTTTCACCAACACAAGGTAGTTCTCCGTCCGACCCCGGACTTTCTTCCTAAGGTGGTCTCTCCCTTCCACCTTAACCAGGATATTTCCTTGCCTTCCTTCTGTCCGGCCCCTGTTCATCGCTTTGAGAAAGCGCTGCATACTCTAGATCTGGTGCGTGCTCTCCGGATCTATGTGTCTTGCACCGCTGCGCTTAGGCGGTGCACCTCTTTTTGTGCTAACCACAGGGTGACGCAAGGGTCTCTCTGCTTCTAAGCCGACCTTGGCCCGTTGGATTAGATCGACCATTTCGGACGCCTTCCAGAGTACTCAGGTGCCTCTCCCGCCGGGGATCAAAGCACACTCGACCAGAGCTGTCGGTGCCTCTTGGGCTTTTAGGCACCAGACTACGGCTCAACAAGTCTGTCAGGCTGCCACTTGGACTAGCCTGCATACCTTTTCGAAGCACTACCAAGTGCATGCTCATGCTTCGGCAGATGCGAGCTTGGGCAGACGCATCCTTCAGGCGGCTGTCGCCCACTTGTGAAGTTAGGCTCCGCCTACTTCTTAGTTTTTTCTGTTTATTCCCACCCAGGGACAGCTTTGGAACGTCCCATGGTCTGGGTCTCCCAAAGGAACGATAAAGAAAAAGAGAATTTTTGTTACTTACCGTAAATTCTTTTTCTTATAGTTCTGTATTGGGAGACCCAGCTCCCTCCCTGTTGCCTGTTGGCAATTTTCTTGTTCCGTGTGTTATCACCGGCTGTTGTCATGGACAGAGTCTCCGGTTGTTCCGGTTCTTACTCGGTTCTACTTGTGGGTGGCTATTCTCCTTCAGCTTTTGCACTAAACTGGCTAGGACTGGCTACCAGGGGGTGTATAAGCTCAGAGGGAGGAGCTACACTTTTAAGTGTAGTACTTTGTGTGTCCTCCGGAGGTAGAAGCTGAACACCCATGGTCTGGGTCTCCCAATACGGAACTATAAGAAAAAGACTTTACGGTAAGTAACAAAATTCTCTTTTTTAGTAGTTGGAAGTTTTGTTTTTGTTTTTTTTTTTTTTTTTTTTGTTATATATCTAAATGGTGAAAGTGCTCCTAGAAATAATGTCCTCCATGCTGTGCCTATACCAATGATACCATTTAATTGGCCGTAGACTTCTTTTTGGTGATAGAGTGTGTGTGTGTGTGTGTGTGTGTGTGTGTGTGTGTGTGTGTGTGTTGAACTTGTACAGATACCAGTAGGTTGGTACATCTTTTACCCATCCCCCAAAAAGTGCTGTAAAAAAAAATTATAGAATGTGAATACGCCATACTTTTCTAGGGTTTAAAGAGGTTGTCCTGTGTTTAATTGTGGTTAAAACTGCAAAGTGCTTAAGAGAGAGAGAGGAAAAAAAAGCAAGTTTTACTTGGTAAGTGTTTTCTGTAACACTGGGATTTTTAATCCTATACGGTACAGATCATTGCCTACGTTACCAGTGGTGATGAGCGAGAATTACCATGTTCGAGACTCGTAACGAGCAGTTGGATGCCCGGACGGGCTCCACTCGTGTGCTGAGTATTCTATAATGGAAGTCAATGAGGAACCCGAACACTTTTCCCCTAGATCTTCTTGAAAAAATGCTTGAGTTCCCCATGAACTCAAGTTGCACCCATCCGAGCATCTAACTGCTCGTTACGAAACTCAAACATGGTAGTGGCCGCTCATCACTAGTTACCAACGGTCTCCTAGGCACAAAGCACATACTTGCAAGCTGTGTGAGCTTCACTCTATGGCTATGTGTCCACGGGAGAATGTAGCTGCGGATTTTTCTGCATCAAAATCCGCAGCTTTCCCGCAAAATCCGCACCTTTTCAAAGGTGCGGATTTGCTGCGGATTTTGGTGCGGATTTTTTTTTTTCCCCCAATTTTAAAGCCAAAATCCGGATGAAAATCCGCAACAATAATTGACATGTTGCAGATTTTTCCGGATCAAAATCCGCACGAAATCCACTGCGGAAAAATCCGCAGCGTGGGCACAGCATTTCCAAAATGCCATAGAAATGGCTGGGAAGTGACTGAGCTGCAGATTTTCGGGAAATCTGCGGCTTTTCCGCGAGAAATCCGCGCAAAATCCGCGCATTTTCCGCAGTGTGGGCACATAGCCTATGTGCGCACTAGAAAGTGACTATTTCTTAAGAAAAAAAATGGACCCTCTCAAAGAATCCCGCACCCATGGTAAAAAAATGCACCAAAACCGCAGCGAAATCCGCATGCGGTTTACTGCGTTACTGCGGATTTATCACGGATTTTCCGCAAGTTAATACCTGCAGATTTTTACCATTTATCTGTGGCAAAAAACGCAGATACCTGCGGAAAAGAGGTAACATGCTCATTTATTCCGCAGCGGAAAATCCAATTTGCGGGTAAATCTGCAGGTATCAAATAACGCAGTGTGCGCACAGCATTTTATTTCAAACCCATAGGTTTTGCTGGAGAATTGACTGCAGCAATGTTAGACACATTTTCTGCAGCAAATCCGCTGCAAAATCCGCGGTAAATCCGCAGTGTGCGCACAGGGCATGAAGCTGTTCCTAACTACTAATCTTCAGGAGACTAGCACACTGCCCACCCCCAAGAGAAGTCAGAAGGTGCTATAGGTGCTCCTTAAGACATAAGATGAGCATACCCCTTTTGATAAAGTTCTTTTATTTTCAGGAGTTTTTGGTAAAGAGTTCATTTTTATTTGTATTTGCTCAACAGCTGGTCGCATGTATATGAGGCCATTAAATTTATGGTAATAATGAGTGTAAGGGTTACTTTACACGCTGCGACATTGCTAGCGATGTTGCACGCAATAGCACCCGCCCCCGTCGTGTGTGCGATATTGTGTGATCGCTGCTGTAGTGAACATTATCGCTACGGCAGCGAACACGCACATACCTTGACAGCGACGTCGTTATGACCGCCGAACAATCCCTCCTTCAAGGGGGAGGGGCGTTCGGTGTCATAGCGACGTCACTGCCGCGTCACTAAGCGGCCGGCCAATAGCGGAGGGGCGGAGATGAGCAGGATGTAACATCCCGCCCACCTCCTTCCTGCCGCATTGCCGGTGGACGCAGGTAAGGAGATGTTAATCGTTCCTGCGGTGTCACACACAGTGATGTGTGCTGCCGGAGGAACGACGAACAACATCGTACCGGTAGCAGCAGCGATATTAAGGAAATGAACGACGTGTCAACGATCACCGTTTTTTGGAACGATTTTGCGAACGTTGATCGTCGCTCATTAGTGTTACACGCCGCGTTGTCGCTACCGCCGCCGGATGTGTGTCACTAACGACGTGACCCCCGACGATATATCAGTAGCTATGTCGCAACGTGTAAAGTATCCTTAATACATCATTTTACGCTAGAAACAAACATCAATTGGACAAATGAAGATGACCACATCTGATTTATGAAGGTTCTCATTTGCTCTTGTCCTAGGAACCGATGCATGCAAATAGCTATAATGGTTTTATATTGCATAATAATAAGTAATAAAGCTAAGCAAAGGATGACTGGACACCACATACTTCCAATGCAGCTTCAAAGTCACAAGCTTCTGTTTCATGAATTCATGCTGGGGCTTTACTGCAATTTGGAACTAGACCTTGAATAAGATAAGTCTGCATGCAATTTTTTTTCTCCCTCTGAGGAGTCCTAGCCTTTAATTGTACATCTGTGAATAATGCATTATTTGCGATTCCCAAATAAACTGTGAATGAGCAGCCGCAGAGAAAACAAATTCACTGTGGTTGCCCCAGGAGCCCATTGAAGACTACCTATAATTTCAGTTTACAGCTGTCTGTAGCTCGTCTTTGACCAGCAGCCTTTGGGCTAGAGCAAGCCCGTGTGGAGCGGGTTGATGAGATGCAAGGAAACCTCCAGAGAATTTGATTTCTCCTTGGATTTCCCTGTTCTTACTGGAGGACACATTGCTGCAAGCGAACAGGAGCATACTGCAGATTGTAAAATGTTGTAATTCTTATATGTAGTAAACCTCATTGCTTTTCAAGGACCCTTTTTTCAGCTTTTTACCAAACTCCAAAAGATATACTTAAGGCCCAGTTACACTAAACAACTTACCAGCGATCCCAACAACAATACAACCTGATGGGGATCGCTGGGAAGTTGTTAGGAGGTCGCTGGTGAGATGTCACAGTAAGCGACGCTCCAGCGATCCCACCAGCAACCTGACCTGGCAGGGATCGCTGGAATGTCGCTAACTAAGGTAAATATCTGGTAACCAACCCGATATTTACCTTGGTTACCAGTGCACACCGCTTAGCGCTGGCTCCCTGCACACCTAGCCACAGTACACATCGGGTTAATTACCCGATGTGTACTCTGCTACGTGTGCAGGCAGCAGGGAGCCGGCTTCTGCGGACGCTGGTAACCACGGTAAACATCGGGTAACCAAGAAGCCCTTCCCTTGATTACGCGAGCCGGCACTGACAGCGTGAGAGCGGCGGACGCTGGTAACGAAGATAAATATCGGGTAACCAAGGAAAGGGCTTCTTGGTTACCCGATGTTTACCGTGGTTACCAGCGTCCACAGAAGCCAGCTCACTGCACATTTAGTTGTTGCTCTGTCGCTGTCACACACAGTGATGTGCGCTTCACAGCGGGAGAGCAACAACTAAAAAATGGTCCAGGACATTCAGCAACAACCAATGACCTCACAGCAGGGGCCAGGTTGTTGCTGGATGTCACACACAGCAACATCGCTAGCAAGTTGTGCCTCAGCAGTGATGTTGCTTAGTGTGACGGTACCTTTAGTTGACTGCTAATCTAAAGCGGTTATCCTTGACATAGGCTATCAGTATTAGCTCAGTGGAGGCCCAAATCTTGGCATTTCAGACATCACCTCTCTGAAAGGGGCAGAGTCTGACTCCCAGTGATCTCATATCGATGACCTTCACTAGGGAAAGGCCATTGGTTTTTAAAAAGCTGGATAACCCCTTTAACCTTTTCAGTAATATGGTGACTTTTAGAACTAAACTTTACAACTGTCCCTGACATTCACACCACCATTGGTGACCACTGTGTCATGATATAGACATGTTAAGAGACCTATCCCTTTCATATTCCAAAGTACCAGCATATTTTCTGAAGTTCATCGTTGAAGCTAAATTCTTCAAATATGACGTAGGCAAAAAGACTAAATATATTTCGTCACAAAGAAATTTTATCACATGGATAAAACATGGAGAAATTGTTTTCATCAAAACTAGAGTTGAAGTTGGTGAATACCAGGAGAGAGGCGTTCCTCCTCCCCCATCCTCCTCTTCACCCCCTTTCTATTTAAAAAATGCTATACACATCAGTGCCTATAAAATACTATACACATTAGTGCCCATATATCTCTGCATTACTGGACGTAGAAAAGGTATAGGAGGTAATATATATGTTATTCTGCTGTCACCTGCTTCTTGTGATAAACGTACATTTGGACTGCCGAGCAACACCGTCTAAAAAAATAAATAAATAATTGTAATGCAAAATATAAAACAAACCTATGGCAAAACTCCAATATAAAAATTATGCAATGTCTGGTCCAGCCTTTGCATGGGCAACTCAAAACTGTATGTAAATGCCTATAGACAGGTATGAAGAGGGCAGTTAGGAGTATAATTGGGTATTACAAATACAAACAAACTTAATTTTTTCTTTTAGCTAAAAAAAAAAAAAAAAAAGAAAAGTTGACTATCTTTTAAATTGTCTTTTATATGTTGCTTTTTTTAAAACTTTTTTTCTTTTAATATGTGGAATATTTTCCACTCTGAAAATGCCCTTTTACTTACAATGTATAGAAGTCAGTGGGAAGGCTAACTGGTTGGCAGCGGTGGGATCAGAGCAGAAGGAATGGAGGACAATGGCTCAACATCAGGAACCAGCACTGCAGAGTACAAGACCTGGACTTTGGGGAGCCTGCAATCAAAGGCCCGTGAAGTAGGAGTTCGTTTCAAAGGACTCTCCAAGGAGCAGCTGATTGAGGCGCTAGAAGGAGTCTGCTCGCAAAATGACGTGGAGGAAGGATCCTCACAGCAAACGGAAGAAAGACGGCAGCCGGAGGTGAATACCCAAAAAAGTCAATGGGTTGTGTGGTACAAGGAGGAGATGGCACTGCTTGGAGATGAGGCCACCATAGAAGATAAGAGGGAGGCCATGCGTGGAGCTAAAGAGAAGGAGCGCAGGATGGAGGAGATGGCACTGCTGGATAAGGAGCTCGCTGTGGAAGCCGCGAGAGGTTCCAGACAGACTGTAACCCCAGCACCCATCATGAGGGAACTTCCCAGGGTGTCCCGCAAAGACTTTAAGCCGTTTAATGAGGCTGCAGGCGACATTGAGGGCTTCTTCCAGGACTTTGAGCATCAGTGTCGATTAATGGAAGTCCCGGACAGGGAGCGTGTCCGGCATCTGGTTGGGCTCCTAGAGGGGGGAGCTGCTGAAGCCTATAGAGCTATGGACCCTTGGTGGAACTGTGAGTATGCGGATATTAAACAGACTATTCTAGAACATTATGCTGTGACCCCAGACACTTACAGGACTCAGTTCCGTGCTTTAGCCTGTGATGGGGAAGTGTCTTTTAAGATATATGCTCATAGACTCAAACAAATATGTAATCGCTGGCTGGAGGCAGAGGAGGCCTTATCTTGGGAGACCTTCCTGCAGGTCATCCTAAAAGAACAATTCTTTGCCCAGTGCCCCGCTGAGATCCGGGAATGGGTGCGTGAGAGAAAACCAGCGACAGTGGAGGAAGCTGCTGCTCTCGCTGATGAGGCTCTCACCATCAAGCCTCAGTGGAGGGTTCTGTTGGAGGATGGAGAGACGCCTAACAGCTCCACAACACCAGATGCCCCCAGTTATTCTGTCCCCATTGTTCCCCGTTCCTCTAAGCCACCACATGTTGATACCCGTGTTAATGTGCCTCCAGTTGCTTCTACTGCACTTTCTGGAATACGCCGGGGAGAGGAAGTAACAGAGCGCAGGTGTTATGTTTGTAGGCATCCCGGGCATTTGCAGGCCTCATGCCCAGCCAGGCCATGGAGGAATCATCCTCAAACCCCTACAGCACCTTCAGGTGGGAGCCGGCCTCCAAGTTCCCCTACCCCTTACCCAAGAGGACGCCTTGGATGGAGGGAGACCCAGCTCAGATGCTATCAATGTGGACAGCCAGGGCATCGGCAAGTCTCCTGCGCAGCTGTTCAAATGAGGACTGATCCTGCACCCAATCGGATTGTTAATTATTTACAGCCCAGTGCCATGGAGGAAGATGTGGCACCGTTATGTGAGGACTGGCCTAGTGACTCAGCCCCCCATGTTGCACCACCAGGAGTTTACGGGGTGCGACCCGCAGTTATGACGACTTCTGCTCATCGAGGTAAGCACTTGCAGGAGGTTGTGCTGGATGGACAGAGACTTGTTGGATTTTGTGACTCGGGTGCTTTCCTCACAATGGCTGATCCCCGAGTGGTTCGGCCTGAGGCAATCCATAGAGGACCTGGGATTGTTATTGAACTGGCTGGTGGACAATGGAGGACTATTCCCACAGCCACTGTGGATCTGAACTTTGGTTTTGGGGTCAGGCGATGTGTGGTTGGGGTGATGGGTGGTCTGCCTGCAGCTGTTCTCCTGGGCAATGATGTGGGAGAGCTACGATGCCAATTCGTGGCTGCATGAAGCCACATGTAAGTAACGCTCTGCCTGTGTGTACTTAACCAGTGACCTGTAGAGGTCCCTAGTACGTACACAAGTTGGGAGGGGGAGGGATTGTGAAGATGTAATTTACCCTCTCACTGTATATGCTGTGATACTATGTCATGATATGTATATTTCCCTGGTTGTATTAGTTGTAATTCATGTATTTCCTTGGGGGAGCTACTGGTCTCAATGTGTCTCTCTCATACAATTGCAGTCTTGGCATCTAATGTGATTATGTAAATAGCCTGTCCTCTTCTTTCCAGAGTTGTGTATCTAATCTGTAATTGCATTGGCCAGTGAAGGAATAGTCATTGTTCTGCACAGCAGGGGATCCCTTCATCTACTGTGGCTGGCAGACATATTGGAGCCCTGTGATGGACCAAACCATTGATGATAGGATGTGTGACCCCTACCCCCTGAACAAACATGGTGTGCTGGTCAAGCAGCACAGACAATGCATTTCCCTTTTTGTAACTTCAGAGTGAGCTGAAACTTGAAGAGAGCAGGAGCCCCAGCCTGGGTGGCTGTGGACACGGACGGAGCTAGGCCTGTGTGGCGGCCCGTGGGATTGTGTGGAACTCTTTGGACTACTGTAAGGACGATTGCTTTATTATCCGGTCCGAGGATTGTCGGGAAGGGCCCCCGAATCTGTTTTATGTGGACTAATCGTGTGCTGTTCCAGTGTTCTTGTGAATAAACCTGTTGGATCGTCCCTCGGCCTCGTCCATCCTTTGCTCTGTTGTACACTCCCGTCACAGGCTCAACTAATGGTGGGAATATAATAATAATATTTATATAGCGCTGTTAATTCCACAGCGCTTTACATACATTGTCCCCATTGGGGCTCACAATCTAGGTTCCCTATGAGTATGTTTTTGGAGTGTGGGAGGAAACCTACGCAAACCCGGGGAGAACATACAAACTCCTTGCAGATGGTGTCCTTGGTCGTTTTTAAACCCAGGACCCCAGCGCTGCAAGACTACAGTGCTAACCACTGAGCCACCGTGCTGCCTTAGACACCTGGGCGCCCTTTCCAACATTTCGCTTGAAAAATCATTATTAGTTATTATTATTATTATTAGAATTAAAAAAAAAATCCCTGTAAAATGCCCGTGAAATGATCTTACACAAATGCTGGAATAAGTTAAAAAAAAAAAAAACAAAAAAAAAAAACCTTGTGGTCAAAAATTAAAAAAAAAAAAAACAACACTTAAAGATCCCAAAAAACACACGGCTATGAAACGTTGGTAAAAGCGGTTTCCTCTTGAAAAGACACTGTATGCGCTGAATTAAACCCTGGTGAGCATATATCTCAAGCACATGTTCTTTATGCGGCCCATCCTCTGAAATCTAGGACAGGTGCACACTGATTTATGGAAGGGAGAAAAAGATTCAGCTCACCTGCTAGCCAAACTGCTCAAATCCTTAGGGTGCAAGGGTCCGCTGGTAGGTCCACGCCAGCATAGGATAAGCAACAGCAAAATGGAGAGGAAGGATCCAGCACAAATTCCTTGTTGATAAAAAGTTTTTCTTATTCTTTATTGAAGTTTTAAAAGCAAAAACAAAAGGAGACCGAAGATGGGAAACATACATTAAAGCATGGGTGCTCTTAACGCGTTTCGGACTTTAAATAAAAACAAACTAAGTCCTTAATCATAAGTGATTAAGGACTTAGTTTGTTTTTATTTAAAGTCCGAAACGCGTTAAGAGCACCCATGCTTTAATGTATGTTTCCCATCTTCGGTCTCCTTTTGTTTTTGCTTTTAAAACTTCAATAAAGAATAAGAAAAACTTTTTATCAACAAGGAATTTGTGCTGGATCCTTCCTCTCCATTTTGCTGTTGCACACTGATTTATGGCAGTTGCTATCTTCACTCCCTTCTTAAAATATGTTGTACCGCTACGTCATATATTGGGTCCCTTATTTTGGTGCAGGCTCACAAGCAGAGCGTGCATCTTTCCCGGGAGATAATGGCTGCCTCTAACAGCTGTGAGTGGAGCGGGCCTAACTTGTTAAATGCCACTGTCAATACCTGACGGGGGCGCGCTGTTATATTCACCCATTGGCACGCCTGTGATGTGATCTTAGGGAGCTGATGGGTTGCTGTGACAGCCAGGGTCTGCCAAAGACCCTCGTACCTTTCATTACAATACTCTTGAAAAAGCCAGCCTGTAGTCCCATAGGAGACTAAAGGCTGCTTTATACGTTACAATTAATCGTGCAATCGCATTTGCGATTGCACCCGCCCCCATCGTTTGTGCGCGCGGGCAATTTCTTGCCCGTGTCGCACAATGCTGTAACCACCCGTCACACGTACTTACCTTCCAAACGACCTGGCTGTGGGTGGCGAACATCCAATTCCTGAAGGGGGAGGGACGTTCGGCGTCACAGCGACGTCACACAGCGGCTGGCCAATAGAAGCGGAGGGGCGGAGATGAGCGGGACTTAAACATCCCGCCCACCTCCTTCCTTCAGCATTGCCGGCGGGACGCAGGTAAGCTGTGTTCATCCTTCCCGGGGTGTCACACGGAGCGATGTGTGCTGCCTCGGGAACATTGAACAACAGGATGTTCGATTTTTAGAAAATGAGCAACGTGTCAACGATGAACGAGAAGGTGAGTATTTCTGCTCGTTCATAGCTGTCCCACGCTACGATATCACTAACGATGCCGGATGTGTGTCACTTACGACGTGACCCCTCCGACATCTCGTTAGATATATCGTAGCGTGTAAAGCCCGCTTTAGATTTTTGCGATACATAGCAGTGCTGTAGCACTGCTATGTATAGTACAAGTGATCGGATAATCGCAGCTTCAAGTCTTAACAAAGTGGGGAAAAAAAATGTTTTTACAAATCTGAAAAAATATATAAAGTTCAAATCACCCCCCAATTGCCCCATTAAACAAAAAAAATAAAAATGGTTATTGTTGTGTTAAGAAATGTCTGATCTATCAAAATATAAAATAAGTTAATCTGATCAGTAAATGGTGTAGAGAGGAATGTAATCGAAACGCCAGAATTGAGTTCTTTTTGGCTGCCACAATATGGCAATAAAATACAATAACGGGCGTTGATAAAAGATATGAAAGCTGTAAAATGTGTTCAATAAAGTATGCAAAAACCGTTTAATGTTGTTAAGACTATGAGGCATTGGCATGGCAATATAGAAAGGTTTCAATGATCTACTCTATATGTAGAATACTAGATCTGCTAATATGATATATATCAATCCTTATGTCCTGTGACTGACAGTAATAAGTTGTGAAGGTCCCGGCAAAGAGTGCAGAACAGCTGCAATACTGGTGTGAAGAGACAGACCTGACCCCAGGAAAGCATACATTCCTCCCAGACCACTAACCAATAATGGGGCAACTTTTTTAACCTTAACACTTATTTTGACAACAGACTATAAAGGTTGTAGACCATAAATTGCTATTCTGAAACCGTATACATTAAACCAGAGAACTTCTGAACATGTAACCCAATGCATATAGGATACTCTACGTATGATGGAAGTCCAACCGCAGTGCACTAATACCATTTCGGCATCCAAAATATTTCTTCTTTCCCCATTAGCTGCTAAATTTCCCTAATGTCTATCATTTACTATCTATAGTTAATATTCATATACTAGGTATGTGCTAAATAAAACAGTGTGATACACCCGTCTTTATCTGTTGTTAAAAAAATGGATTAAATAAAAATGTAAAAGATTTGTGAAACATGGATATGTATACAGTGTGTCCAACCATATCCTGTCCACCGCCAATACCTTGAGAACGGCGGCAACTATAGGCATAGAAGTGGTGTCTAGGTATAGTAAAGTAGCCATGCGCTACACAATGAAACCACCTATAGCGCCACCTGGTGGAAAACAACAAAGTTAGCATTTTTATCTCGAAAACGAAACGAGATAGAGAAAAAAAGTGAATTAAAAAAATTATAGGGCATCATCAATTCAATACGAATTGACACCTTGCATACAGAAATGCTATGATATGAAACCCATGACCCCCCAAAAACATTGAATGCTGGTCACGCATATGGCACTCATTTAACTTTGATGCTCAAAGTGGCGACCGTCAGCTGCAATGCACATCTGGACTCTGGACAGCATACTGTATCTTGCTGCACGATGTGCAATATGGTAGGTGACACGTTTGCAGAAGCATCTGTAATACGTCGTCGTAGGTCCTGCAATATTGGTGGAGGGGTCGCATACACCTGCTGTTTGATGTGACCTCACAGAAAGAAGTCCAATGGGGTCAGGTGAGCGTGGAGGCCACTCCACGCAGCCACCATACCCAATGACTTGTAGGAAGGTCTCCATGAGGTATCGCTTCACGTCCGCAGCCTTGTGAGTTTTGCACGTTTTAATCATAGCATTTCTGTATGCAAGGTGTCGATTCGTATTGAATTGATGATGCCCTACAACTTTGTAATTCCCTTTTTTTCTGTATCTCGTTCCGTTTTCGAGATAAAAATGCTAAATGTTTTCGATCAGGTGGCGCTATAGGTGGTTTCATTGCGTAGCGCATGGATACTTTACTATACCTAAACACCTCTTCTATTCCTATAACTGCCGCCGTTCTCAAGTTAATGGCGGTGGACAGGATATGGGTGGACACTCTGTATATACAGTAGATTAGTCAGTAAAAGGCCCATTAAAGAGATCTTCCTATCGGATGTATAATATAATATCTGTTGAATATAAAATAACATTTTGATTGTTGGGGTTAAGATCTATGAGAACCTTTTTGATTCAGTGAATGAAGGAAAAAAGTCGTTTTTGATTTTGTCCTCCGCTCTGGTGCACAGAGGTCAGAGAGGGATTTTAGTAAGTAGGGAAACAGTGAGCGTCACATCAGCTAACAAGTCATGAGGGAGAAATTCCAATATCCGATCAGATCTGAGTCATAAATGTGTGAGTGCTGTCAAAGTGTAGGTCTGACAACACTCAGGTTGAACACTGACTGACAAATTTTCCCTATTTTAATGAAACAAGTAGCAGAAAAAAAGGGAACATACTTGGACACAAATGTTGTTTCACTGGTGAAACAGGAGTTTTTAATTGTCTGTTTAAATACAGCCTTAGGCCTCATGCAGACATCAGTTTTTTCATGTACCCCAAAAATGCGGTATTGGTGTCATCAGTGATTAATTAGTGTGTAGAGATGGGCGAATCCGCAGATGTTCGTGTTTGCAGGGTCCTGCCGGACTTATAAAAAAAGAAAAAAAAGTCTGGTTTGGAATCAGACTTGAACCTGAATTTGCACCCGGACCCCAAACCCCATATAAGTCTATGGGGACCAAACTTATGTGCTGTAAAATGGTGAATAATGAGAATTAAAGCAGGACAATTATACTTACCAAGTTTCTGAGTGGATGTCACATTGCCTCTGGGTCCTCTCATTAAAGCTTATGAATATGCACTGTTTCCCCTACCCACCCACTGTGACAACATTTGTGATTGGTTGTCCTCACACTAGCTGTCTGGGTACTGAAGTGGAGTGTAAAAATAATTTGAAAAAAATGTCTCAGGGTTTCTTGTATTTTGATTCTCAAGGCAGATAAAGTAGACAGCTGAAGGCTGCAGCCCCCAGCAGTGTGCGCTATTTTGGCTGTGTATCAAAAAACGAGGTACCTCACACAGCTTTTTTTTTTTTCTTTTAAATTATTTATATAAAAATAAAATAGTGTGCTGTCCCCCCAATTTTGATACCCAGCCAAGACAAAGCAAACAGTTAGGGGCTGGTATTCTCAGGCTGGGGAGGCCCATGGTTATTGGGCCCTACCCAGCTTAAAAATAGCAGCTCACAGGCACCTCAAAATTGACACATGCATTAAATGCGCCAATTCTGGCGCTTTAACTAGCTCATCCCAATTGGCCTGGAGCGGCAGCAATAGTGAAGTCAATAGTCAAGCCCGAGGTTAGTAATGGGTAAGTGTGTATAGGACCCCCCCCATTACTAATTGTGTAAGTAAAAAAATAAACACAAAACAGAGAAAAATCTTTTATGTAAAAAACAAAACAGCCTCTTTCTCAAATTTCTTACTCCCCAAACACCCCTGCTGGTCCATCATAATCCACAGAAATGATGTCACATGATGATTCCGGCTGTTTCATCTGAGGTCGCAATGCGTGGTGACATTATAAAATGTGACCAAGTATTGCGGCGTCAAGGATACACTGACAGAGCCACAGCTGAGAGCGGTGAGGTCACAGTTGTCGACTGTCACAGTTCCTCAACTGTGACCTCAGGTGAACTCTATGAACACACTTGAGGTTAAATCAAAGAACTTAATTACGGATTACCGGCTTAGGCTATGTATGCTTTTTCAGTATTTGGTTGCAGAAAATCTGCATCTCGTGGCAGAGAACCGCAAAAATTGCAATGCAGTTTTGATGCAGTTTTCATCCAGGAGATGCAGATTTGTGGCAGAAATTTGTTGCAGACATCTGCAATATGCATCTCCTGGCAGAAAAACGCACCGAAAAAAACTCGATGTGGTTTTGCCACGTTTTTCTGCCAGTAGACACATATTTGGTGCAGAAATTTGTTGCAGAAATTCCTGCAGAATCTCCTGGCCAAAAATGTACTAAAAATGATGATGCAGTTTTCCACCAAATCTGCATATCCTGGCAGATGCAGATTTTAACAAAATTCTACACCAAAACCGCATCTCGTGGCAGAAAAACGCATCAAAGCTGCATCGCATTTTTGTTCCATTTTTCTGCCAGGAGATGCAAATTTTCTGCAACCAAATACTCAGCGTATACATATAGCCTAAGCTGGTATTTCAGCATTGAGTTGCGAGCTCTGTCAGTGTGTCCCTGACGCCGCAGTGCTCAGTCACGTTTTCTACTGTGACCGCGCACTGCGACCTCAGGATGTAGCAGAGGCGGGATTGTCCTGCGACGTCGTGATGCGGATTAAGTGAGACCTGCAGGGGTGTTTTGGGGGTTAATAAATTGGAGAAAGAAGGTGTTTGTTTTAAGTAAAGGATTTTTCTCTGTGTTTTGTGTTTATTTCTTTTTATTCAGACTTGTTTAATCAGTGTGTCATCAGTGTTTATTCAGACTTGATAACAGCTGTGATTTGTTTTACAAATCATAGCAGTCATTAACCGCTTATATTAGCTCGACTTCTACAGCTGCAAGTCAATCATTCTGAGCTCGGTAAGCACCAGGATTGGCCCAACTAATGGATGCGCGAATTCTGGGGTGACTGCGGGATGCTATTTTTAGACTGGGGAGAACCCAATAACCATGGGTCTCCCCAGCTTGAGAATATCAGCCCCCGGTTGTCTGCTTTATCTTGGCTGGGTATCAAAAGGGGTGGGTGGGCGCACACCTTTTTTAAAATCATTTATTGAATTAATTAAAAAAGGCTGCATGGAGTCCCTTTTATTTTGATAAACAACCAAGATAATGCAAACAGCTGGGGCTGCAGCCTCCAGCTGTCTGCTTTATTTTTGCTGGGTATCAAAATACGAGGAACCCCACACCATTTTTCCAATTATCTATTTATTTTTACACTCCTCTCCGGAACTCAGACAGCTAGTGTGAGGGCAACCAATCACAGATGCTGTCACAGAGGGTGGGCAGGGGAAGCAGTGCAAATTCATAAACTTTAATGAGCGGACCCAGAAGCAGTGTGACAGCATAATTTTCCAGCTTTAATCCCTATTCTGCTTCCTTTGTCCTTTTTTTTTAGTTGTTATCTGGGTGGTCGAACCCGACCAGTAACATGGACTTCTTTGAGAAGTCTATGTTCGGGGTCCAGGTTCAAGTTCGTCCATCACTATCAATGTGTCATCACTGTTTGATCAATGTGTCATCAGTCTTTGGTTAGGGTGTCATCAGTGTTTTGTCAGTGTTTGGTCAGTGTGTTATCAGTGTTTGGTCAGTGTGTTATCAGTGTTTTTCACAAATAGATAAAAAAAATAAATGAATTAATATCCTTTGCAATTTTAAACACGGACAACACACAGATGTTTTTTCATGGACTCATTGACTTGCATTACTCCTTTTTTATGTGCTGCCAGAAAGCAACATACATGTGAATAACAGCATAGATTATAATGATTGTCACTGTATCCGTGAACAAAGCATAGGGTTCCTATATTTTTACTACAAGATTTTTGCATGGGCTCTCTGTCACACTATTACTGCTGTGTGTGAATATCACCTTTGACATTTTATTTGGCTGCATCGATATTGCATCATGATGACATCTCAATAAATTGACTACAATCCTATGTAAAATCATACTTCACATAAGAAATATAATTATGAGCTTTATATATTAGAATGCTAAACTATTTAGATTACATTGAATTAATAAAACTAAAATGTATGATAGGTTTGTATGCATTCATGCCCACAGATATATCAAATCTCAGAAGTTACTAGCCAGGAAGATTCTTGACCATGTCGCCATCCACATGGAGAGTGATGAATGACATTTACGCAGATGGATCGCAACTGCACCACAGGGGGTAAGAAATTTTGTATTCACTGACATGAACCCCTGTCACACACAGACCTATGTCCCCAGTGGAATATGTCACCTGGCAGCTCTGAGGAGAGAGCCTCCATAATCCTGATACTTTCACCTACTTCTGAGCCCTTCTCCAGGCACGATCATGTCTCAAAGGTGCCATAAAGCCTCCCTGATATGGAGAAAGCACTAGTGTTGTTATCACAATATTGCTCTTATGTGTCTTCTAAAATATGAAGTGAAATTGATATTAATTTTAACAGATTGGAAATGACACCAAAGCTTATATTAAGAATATCCCTAAGATAATCATTTTAACATATCACTCTATATAAATATTTGAGAATTGTTAAATGTGTACTCATGTTATAATAGCATAATAAAAAAAAATAGATATACAAAAAGTATTGTTGAGTGATTACATGACTATTCGTACTCGTTATGCTGTTAGCGAGTACTGTCCGCTACTCGCATATTAGTTACCAGTATTGGGAGCAATGTAAGTCAATGGGAAATACTCGCTAAGTAGCGAGTAACCCGAAAGCCGTACTTTTCGTGTGAGTAGCGAATAGTACGACTTTCGAGTTACTCGCTACTTTGCGAGTATTTCCCATTGACTTACATTGTGCCCACTACTCGTAACGAATATGCGAGTAGTGGACAGTACTCGATAACAGCATAACGAGTACGAATAGTTAACTACTCGCTCAATACTAACAAAAAGTAATTTAATTTGCAAACGCCTATCAACCAAGGAATTTCCCCAAATACTAGTCAAAAGGTTATATCAAGAATTCATTCCTGAAACAGACCCATTTTAGATTTGAATAGGTAATTTTATGTTTCTGGTCAAATAAGCAATTCCATGTCATGTGTCACGGAAAAACTGATAGAACAATAATGTGATAAAAAGTAAAGAGAACTAAAGTGTCATACACCATCCTAGTGACATACCAACAAAACTAAGTAAATAGAAAGATACAGCATGGAGATTGGGTACTGAACCTCGCACTGTTCAGAGATGAAAACAGTTAAACTTAAAGGGTTATTCCTATCACAAAGATCCTATCCCAACATGTAGCAGATGTGATAGTAATATTATTGCAAATACCACCAGTGTAGTATAGTTCTTCCAATTCACTGTCACTAAAGCGGGCTTTACACGCTACGATATTTCTAGCGATATCGTACGCAAAAGTGTCGCGGGCGGAGGAGGGGACGCTGCGCTCACCCGCTGCTCGGGTCCGGCTGCTGCTGCTGCTCGGTGGTGGCTCGAGCGGTGGGCCGGATCCCGGGGACTCGAGCGGCGTTCCTCGCCCGTGACTGAAAGGGGGGTTGGTGTGTGGTTTGGGGGATATTGTCCGTGACGCCACCCACGGTTGTGGTGAAGTTGTGACACCACCGCTGCTCTGGACGGGGATCCCGGGAGCGATGACAGGGAGCATCTTGGATGTTGGTTCTCCCCTCCGTGGGTAGGGGGGTTGGTTGTCCCGGGGCCCGGTGAGGGGTTAGGGATGGCAGGCGGGTTACGGGGCCTGGTGAGGTGCAGGGTCGCGGGGGCAGCGCTGTGCCGCACGGCACGGTGGTACTCACTCAGCCAGTAATTCACACAGAGTCTCTGGTCAAACAAACGGCTGGATGGATGGGTCCCACAGGCGGCTGCAGTTGTTCTCCTCCCGGTAGGTTGATGGTGACTGCCTTTCCCTGCACCTGTGTTGTGTTTACGGTTCCAATGGCTTCCCACCGGTAACCCGCTCCCCAGCTTGGATGGATGCTGAAGGAGCCCCTTTTTGCCCACAGGCTCTGACCCTGGGAACTGTAGCCTTGGCGGTGACCGTGTTTCCCTCTACGGTGTGTTCTGTTGCCTTCAATCGGGTCTTGGCTGCTGGGAAACCTCGGAGGTTCCCTTCGCTAACAGATTTGACCGGTTTTACGGCGACTCCTAGCCTGGTCGGGGTCCGTAGGCCCTGCCGGATGGTGCTGGCTTCTCTTCACTCCCCGATCCGGTACCGGCGGGCCACCGCCCGTCCCCAGTCCTTACAGTTCACTCTAATCAGCCTCTCCTGCAGACGGTCACCACCGTCTGCCAACCTTGCTGAGTGCCCGGGCCACACACCCGGACACGGTCAGTCTCCTCTACTACCACTTCCCTCTTCAAAACTAATCTGACTGCTTTTCCCGCCTCCAGGACTGTGAACTCCTTGGTGGGCGGGAACAACCGCCTGGCCCACCCCCTGGTGTGGACATCAGCCCCTGGAGGAAGGCAACAAGGATTTGTGTTTGGCTTAGGTGTGCCTATCCGGGGTTAAGGGTGTGTTGGTGTAGTACCTGTGACGACCTGGCTTGTCCAGGGTGCCACATTCCCCCTTAGTAAAATGCAAACCGTCCGCGGGCTGCCCGTCCATCACCGGTTTTAATTTTCACAACTGAAAAGGGTAAAACGGTAAAATCACATATAAAACATCATCAACATTTTTTAACGGTACGGCTTCCGCTCTTCTCCCACCCAAACAACCTGGCCCTGATGCTGCCCCTAAGAAGCGGACAGCACCCCTTGACCTCAGTCCAGAACCAAGTTGCCCGAGCGGGTTCTGTCTCTTTCAGGGGACCCACATCCATGGGGACCCCTGAACCCCCGGAGGATTGCCACTGGTTATGGTAGTGGCGGGCCTGGGCCATCCCTTTCCTCCATGCCCATCCTCCCAAATCAGCCTCTCCGGAGGCGGCAACGGTTCAAGCCAACTAACATTTTTATTTACATGCCACTGAGTTTGTGGTTGCCCTGCAAGTTTTCGCGCTTGTCCGTAAGTAGTTCCTTACGCAAGGTTTGTAGACAGTCCCTACAGGGACAACAGTTGCCGGCAACGGCCGGTTCAATCAAAACATCAATCAGGTTACTTCTTTGGTTGATTTATCTTCGCTTATCATTCAAATCTTTCAAACTGTTACAGGTGGTCCCAATGGGGACAACTTTTAACAACTGTGGACCGCTGACTTACTCTTGATCCATGGTGTCGGCCAGGGGAGGGGGATGGGTGGATACTCGGGCCTCTTGACTGCCCCTCAGCTTTGCATCCAGCGCAAACCAACCTCTCTCCCCACAGTGCCTGGTGTATTGGACCAGGTCCCCCGGCATCAGGTTGCGGCCTGGATGGTCCTCAGGTAGATGGGCATTGACGTCCCTTCGGGCCACAAAGACTTCGGCCTCCAGGCCCGGCTCATATATAAAACCATAGCCCCGACGGACGTCGAATCTCCTCACTTGCCCTTCATAGAGCGGACCCCGGACACGGAAGGTGGCTTGGTGGAGGCTTTCCTTCTCCCGGATCGTACGGGCTACCAGCTCCGCCTTCCTTCGCTCCCTCTCCGCAATCTCCTGGCCCAGCGGGGTCTGTCCTCTGTCCCAGTAAGGGGCTACTGCGGGCCCCAGCGCACGGGTCGGGCCCCGCGAGACCTCCTTCACGCTGCCCAGGACTGGCATTCTGGGGGGAAGGTCCCGCGGTGTCACGGCCTGGGGTGCTGCCCTGCAGCGGCAACCCGGCGCGGCCTCAGCCGAGGCGTGGGGGATGGGCACAGAGGTCGTCTCCCGCTGGACCTCCTGCACAGAGCGGTCGATCTGCACCGGTTCAGGGGAAGTCTCCACAGGTGCCTCCGGCATCTCTCTTCCGACGGTCTCGGACTTCGGCACCTTCCACGGGAGCGGCTCCGGGCTGTCACGGGCCCCGGGCAGTCACGGGCCCCGGCTGCAGATCGGTCCGCCTGGGCGGATTGGCGGGGTACCGCTACCGGTGGTGGTGGTAGCGGGCCTAGTGGCGGGGCAGCAGCAGCCAACATGGGTGGCGGGGGAGGTAGCAGGGCGAGCGGGTGTAGACCGGGCCCCTCGGCCGCGATGACCAACCCACTAGGGGTACAGGGGCGTGGGTCACTTACCCTCTCTTCCAAGACTCCCTCCACCTCGCGTCTCCGTATGGCTGCCACCACCTCCGCAATGTCGGCCTCCCACTCCTCTAAGAGTAGCTGCATCCTGATCTGCAGCCGCTGTTGGAGCTGGGCGGTCCGGACCTCCACCCACGCCGCGGTTCCAGGCGCGGGGGCTACGGTGCTGCGGGACGGCTGGTACATTGCTGCGGTGGCCTCTTCCAGGAACAAAAAGATGGCCGCAGGGTCCTGGCGTCCCTGCTTTTATAGCCGCGGGCTACATGCGGCCAGACGCCATCCGTCCCCCTTAGTCTTTTTCCGGCTCCTCCTTTACAGGGGCGGGGTTTCAGCTTTCGCGCCTCCACTACTCGGGAAGACGCTCGAGCGGGGACTTTTCGCGCCCAAAATGGCGGCTTCTCAAGATTTTCGTCCGGACACCTCCGGCCGTCACAAGGCGCACCTCTACCAGACGTCAGAGCGGTAAGATCCTGTTCGTGACACCAAGTTGTCGCGGGCGGAGGAGGGGATGCTGCGCTCACCCGCTGCTCGGGCCGGCTGCTGCTCGATGGTGGCTCGAGCGGTGGGCTGGATCCCGGGGACTCGAGCGGCGTTCCTCGCCCGTGAGTGAAAGGGGGGTTGGTGTGTGTTTTGGGGGATATTATCCGTGACGCCACCCACGGTTGTGGTGAAGTTGTGACACCACCGCTGCTCTGGACAGGGATCCCGGGAGCGATGACAGGGAGCATCTTGGATGTTGGTTCTCCCCTCCGTGGGTAGGAGGGTTGGTTGTCCCGGGGCCCGGTGAGGGGTTAGGGATGGCAGGCGGGTTACGGGGCCTGGTGAGGTGCAGAGTCGCGGGGGCAGCGCTGTGCCGCACGGCACGATGTTACTCACTCAGCCAGTAATTCACACAGAGTCTTTGGTCAAACAAACGGCTGGATGGACGGGTCCCACAGGCGGCTGCGGTTGTTCTCCTCCCGGTAGGTTGATGGAGACTGCCTTTCCCTGCACCTGTGTTGTGTTTACGGTTCCAATGGCTTCCCACCGGTAACCCGCTCCCCAGCTTGGATGGATGCTGAAGGAGCCCCTTTTTGCCCGCAGGCTCTGACCCTGGGAACTGTAGCCTTGGCGGTGACTGTGTTTCCCTCTACGGTGTGAGCTGTTGCCTTCAATCGGGTCTTGGCTGCTGGGAAACCCCGGAGGTTCCCTTCGCTAATGGATTTGACCGGTTTTACGGCGACTCCTAGCCTGGTCGGGGTCCGTAGGCCCTGCCGGATGGTGCTGGCTTCTCTTCACTCCCCGATCTGGTACCGGCGGGCCACCGCCCGTCTCCGGTCCTTACGGTTCACTCTAATCAGCCTCTCCTGCAGATGGTCACCACCGTCTGCCAACCTTGCTGAGTGCCCGGGCCACACACCCGTACACGGTCAGTCTCCTCTACTACCACTTCCCTCTCCAAAACTAATCTGACTGCTTTTCCCGCCTCCAGGACTGTGAACTCCTTGGTGGGCGGGACCAACCGCCTGGCCCACCCCCTGGTGTGGACATCAGCCCCTGGAGGAAGGCAACAAGGATTTGTGTTTGGCTTAGGTGTGCCTATCCGGGGTGTAGGGTGTGTTGGTGTAGTACCTGTGATGACCTGGCTTGTCCAGGGCGCCACAAAAGCACCCGCCCCCGTCGTGCATGCGATATCATGTGATCACTGCTGCAGCGAACATTATCGTTACGGCAGCGTCACACGCACTTACCTGGTCGGCGGCGTCGCTGTGACTGCCGAACAATCCCTCCCTCAAGGGGGAGGTGCGTTCGGCGTCACGGCGACTTCACTGCGACGTCACTAAGCGGCCGGCCAATCAAAGCGGAGGGACGGAGATGAGCGGGACGAACATCCCACCCACTTCCTTCCTTCCTCATTGCGGGCGGGACGCAGGTAAGGTGAGGTTCCTCGCTCCTGCGGTGTCACACAGCGATGTCTGCTGCCGCAGGAATGAGGAACAACATGTATAAACAACCATTAACAATTTTTGGTTTTAGGGCGACCTCTCCATGATGAACGATTTTCACCACTTTGGAGGACGTTTAAGGTCGCTGGTAAGTGTTACACAATGCGATACTGTTAATGACGCCGGATGTACGTGTGGCGCCCTGGACAAGTCAGGACGTCACAGGTACTGTAACAACACACCCCACACCCCGGTTAGGCACACCAGCCACACACACAGCCACACACACACAAATCCTTGTTGCCTCCCTCTAGGGGCTGATGTCCACACCAGGTGGGGCGGAGCCAGGTGGTTGGCTCCTCCCACTGTGGAGTTCACAGTCCTGGAGGTGGGAAAGAAGGTCAGATAGTGACAAGGAGTCGAGTAGGAGAGTTTGAAGTTGAAGGAGGTAGTAGTGGAGGAGCAGACTGACCATGTCCGGGTACGTGGCCCGGGCACATACAGCAAGGTTGGCAGACGGTGGTGACCGTCTGCAGTAGAGGCAGATTGACGCACAACCGTAAGGACCGGGGACGGGCGGTGGCCCGCCGGTACCGGACCGGGGAGCGAAGAGAAGCCAGCACCATCCGGCAGGGCCTATGGACCCCGACCAGGCTAGGAGTTGCCGTTAAACCAGTCAAATCCGTCAGCGACGGGAACCTCCGGGGTTTCCCAGCAATAAAGACCCGACTGAAGGCAACCGTCCAAACCGTGAGGGAGATAAAGCTACCGCCAGAGCTAGAGCTCCCAGGGCCAGAGCCTGCGGGCAACAAAAGGGGCTCCCTTAGCCAACACACCGCTGGGGAGCGGGTTACCGGTGGGAAGCCATCGGGGCCGAGAACATAACACCGGTGCAGGGAGAGACCGTTACCCCCAACCAACCGGGAGTGACCGCCGCAGCCGTCTGTGAGACTCGTCCATCCAGCCGTTTGTTTTACAAGAGACTCCGTGTGCGTTACTGGCTGAGTAAGTACCACTGTGCAGTTTGGCAGTGCGCTGCCCCGCGACCCTGCACCTGGCCAGGCCCCGCAATCCACCAAACAGACAATAACTCCAGGCCCCGGGACTACCAAAATCCCCCTATCCATGGAGGGGAGAGAAACATCCCAGCTGCTGCCTGTCATCGCTCCCGGGATCCCCGTACAGAGCAGCGGTGGTGCCCCAACCTCACCACACACCGTGGGTGGCGTCACGAACCGACATCCCAAACCCCAACAAACCACCCTTTTCACTCACGGGTGAGGAGCGCCGCTCGAGTCCCCGGATCCGGCCCACCGCTCGAGCCACCGAGCAGCAGCAGCGCCGGACCCGAGAGTGGTGAGCGCAGCGTCCCCTCCCCGCCCGTGACATACGTCACTAACGACGTGCCCCGACGATAAAATATTAACGATATCGTAGTGTGTAAAGCCCCCTTTAGTGTCGGATTGGAGTGTCTGGGCCCTACCAGAGGAATTGACTCCAGGGGCCTACCGTACAGCGATATGCTAATACCTGTTAGCTGTTATCCCCGTTATAGTGAAGCATCAACAGTGAAACACAGCCGGCTCCTGCACATCTCCTGTGCACACACAATAACTGATGTACAATTACAGTAGTTAGCAGTAAGGGGGATCTTTGGTGAAAACAAGTTATCACCGATCCACAGGTTAGTTGGGTGATCACTTATTGAATGAATGGATCAGGGGTCAAGTCGGACATGAGCTCCACTTTCAAGGGGATAAAAGTTGCACGATCGGTGCTGGTCCCAGCAATCGGTCCCCACAGATGAATACGTTATCACTTATCCTTAGGCCACATTCACACGTTCAGTATTTGGTCAGTATGTTACCAGTTATCAGTATTTCTAAGCCAAAACTAGGAGTGGGTTAAAAATACAGAGGTGTTTCTATTATACTTTTCCTCTGATTTTACCACTCCTGGTTTTGGCTACATATACTGAGGTAAAATACTGACTAAATACCCAACATGGGCACATGGCCTTAGAATAGGCGATTACTTAACATATTTGCTACAGTGTAATAGTCACAGGACAGGGAGGGGTTAAACGTTCACGTATTTAATCTCTACTGGAAATAATGTTCCCTTTATTGATAGAGAAAAAAAAATGTCCTCCAGACACAAGAAAATCCACTCTACCAAGACCAATAATACCACATACAAGGGAGAAATACCGCCACACTGTGACCAATAACATATTACCACCACATAGTAACCAAATCCAACCACATACAATAGAGAAATACTGCCACACCATAATCAGAGCACATAGTAACCGAATATTAACACATAAAAAGGAGAAATACCTCAACACTATGACCAGACAACATAAATGACCAAATAATACCACATACAACAGAGAAATACCACCACACTGTGACCAGACCACATTTTACCACCACACAGTGCCCTAATAATACTACAATAACGATAATGAATAAAAACCACAGTACTAATAACACTAATATTACCATCAGTGCCATTATACAGAGCAGCTCTGTATATAATGTCAATGTACAGGTAATACAGTGATCAGCACTGACATTAATTAGTGACATTATACACAGGAGCTGTGTATATAGTGTATAGTGTGTGTGTACATGTAATACACTGACTTACCAGTGACGTCTCTAGCTGAGGTTATTCATCTTCGCTTTTCCTCATCATCCGGCACTGACCGCCATCACTTCTTCCTGCCATGACGCGACTCTGCAGAAACTAACACACAGTCACCTGTTATGATCTGGTAACCGTGGAAGATTACAAAAAACTCCCATTAGTGGAAAAACACCAAGAACAACAAGAGTAGTTGGAACATGAGCTGACCGCAATCCCCTAACTATCAGACCACACTAGAAGTAGCCGTGGAGCGTTCCTAAACACCTAGACGCCTCGTCATAGCGTGAGAAACAAGCTACGCCTCACAGATAGAAATGAAGAAAAATCTACCTTGCCTCAGAGATCTCCCTAAAGGAATAGCCAGCCCCGACATATAAAGATTACGGTGATATAGGAAAACACGATACACAGATAGGAAAAATAGATTTAGGAAAGGCGAGGCCCAACTAACTAGATACAAAGGAAAGGAAACTGATTGTGGTCAGTACAAAAATCCTGCAGAAAAAATACCAATCTCCTGATAGTAAAATGGCCCTGGAGGTCAAACTTCACCCCCACTATATCAGGTACTCTTGTAAATAATGGGAGAGACAAAATACCAAAAAGAACACAAAAATACAAAAGTGCAAATTATCAAGTTAGACAGGGAGAAACTCCCTTTTCTTGCAGCAAAGCTAGCAAAGGGGGAACCCCCATGCTCACACACAAGATAAACAAAACTTCATCTGCAAGAAAACAGATACAAACGAAAACCAAGAAAAACATACACCCTAAGGTGTAAACCAGGAAGCAAGGAAGAAACTAAAAAACATATCTGCAGAAGTCTTGCACAGGGAAACAGGGAAGGACAGACTCCAAGCCAGGTCCAGAGACTGAGGAAAATTCAATTATAACCGGCACCAGCAAGGCAAAAGGTGCTCTCCTATATACACCAGGCTTGTCTGCAATAGGACTTCCTTAATTCCCAATTAATTATTATTATTATTAATAATATTTATTTATAGAGCACCATTAATTCCATATGGCTGTACATGAGAAGGGGTTACATACAGAATACATATCCAAGTTGCAATAGACAGACTGGTACAGAGGGAAGAGGACCCTGCTCTTGCGAGCTTACATTCTATAGGATTTTGTGGAGGAGACAGTAGGTGGGGTGTTGGTTAATGCCGACACCTGTCTGAGTCACAGGCTCAGCCTCAGCTCAACTACCATTCCTGGCCACCAGAGGGAGCTCCAAAAGAGAACCAACACAGACGACATTCACAACAGTCACCTATAGCTGATCACTCCCAGAGCACATTCCACAATTTTCCCCCAATTTCTACAGTACACCATGGGTGGCACAGCACTGGGTTGGTGGCAAACAGTACTACACAGCAGCAGGAGGCTAACAGCAGAGGGAGGCAGCAGGCTCACAGCAGCGGGAGGCAAGAGGCTCACAGCAGCAGGAGGCTCACTGCAGGGGGAGACAGGAGGCTTACTACATGGGGAGGCTCACTGTAGGGAGAGGCAGGAGGCTCACAGCAAGGGGAGGCTCACTGCAAGGGGAGGAAGGAGGCTCATAGCAGGGGGAGGCTCACAGAAGAGGGAGGCTCACAGGAGAGGGAGGCTCACAGCAAGGAGAGGCTCACAGCAAGGGGAGGCAGGAGGCTCACTGCAAGGGGTGGCTCACTGCAAGGGGATGCAGGAGGCTCACAGCAGGGGAAGGCTCACAGCAAGGGGAGGCTCACTGCAAGGGGAGGCAGGAGGCTCACAGCAGGGTGAGGCTCATAGCAAGGGGAGGCTCAGAGCAAGTGGAGGAAGGAGGCTCATAGCAGCGGGAGGCTCATAGCAGCTGGAGGCTCACTGCTGCAGGAGGCTCACAGCAGTGGGAGGTAGGAGGCTCACTGCAGGGGGAGGCTCACATCAAGGGGAGGCTCACTGCAAGGGGAGGCAGGAGGCTCACAGCAAGGGGAGGCTCACTGCAGGGGTAGGCTCACTGCAGGGGGAGTCTCACTGTAAGGGAAGGCAGGAGACTCACTGCAAGGGGAGGCTCACTGCAAGGGGAGGCAGGAGGATCACAGCAGGGGGAGGATCACAGCAGGGGGAGGCTCACTGCAGGGGGAGGCTCACAGCAGGGAAAGGCAGAAGCGCTTAACTGGTGCCTGCATGTCTTCTTCTTCCGTTCAGCCCCGGTGATGACAATATGTCGGTGTGGTGCCTTAGTCCTGGCACCGCACCGTTCAAATGTACGCGCGCCTGAAAGACGCACGTACATTTGAATATGAGAGGGGAAGTCTGCAGGTCCTGCACACACCTTATTTTGTGCACGCCTGAAGACCCCCACACTGCAAGGACTTTTGGTGAGTCACATAACTGTGATGTCACCACAGGTCCTGCTACAACCGCGGAAACTGCAGAGATCGCACAGATTATTCTGTGCGATCGCTGCAGTTTATGATGGAAAGGCTGGGGGCCCATCAGAGCATGGGGGCCCAGTCTGCCTGCTAAACACCCCTGCTCAGCCCGCAGTAACAAGCCCGCGGTACTCGCACAATATAAGCATGGGGGCCCACTGGAGGATTCTCCGGTGACCGCTGGGCCAGTCCGATGCTGGTCACTTACCTCATGTTCAGGACATTGCAGGACCTTAGGTATCAATGGTTATGACCATAAGCAACTAACTGGCTGTGACTATATGGGTGGTCGTAACTAAGGATACCTAAGGTCCTGCAATTCCCTGATCATGAGGTAATGACATAGTGAATCAAAAAAAGTATACTACATTTCCGCTGGAAGCGAATATGATACTTAAATTTGCTGATTGACTTTAATTTTCAATATCTAGAGGAGGTTGTAATTACTTATGACACCTTTCATTTAGGCTTATAGAAAAACTGTCTTTATTATTTGATTATCATTATTGCATTGTTGTAGCTAGTCTATTACATCATCTATTTAGTCTATTGAGCCTTCAGTATTCTATCATCTTAGGGCGACCAATCAGAAAAAGCAATCTCATCTCTGATGACGTAATCCTAATTAGAGTTACATCCTTCTTTTATAAATGCTCGTTGTGTAAGGTATACAGATTTAGGATTTCTTAGCTTAGTTTCTTAGCATATTGATAAGTTTCTATAGGTTTTTTTTCAGATATTCTTTGTTCTTGCATTAACATAGTTTTTTTTACATATGAGAAGTCACTTTTGTGTCACAAAGGCGAAACTTGACTACGTCCTCTTTTACACGTTCGTGAAAATAACGCACGTTTTTCATGGACGTTACAAAGGTGCGTATTGCCCTGCGTGAGCCGTGTTTATGGCACACGTGTGTTCTCCGAACGGGAACTTTCTGCTCACCTGTCCCTGGCATCGCTGTCCGTGGTGCTGATCTTCGGTCTCCAGTCCTGCCGATTCCCCGCTGCTGCAGCTTCCGGCCGCAGTGAAGTGAATATGCAATGAGCAATGAGCGGCGGTCGGAAGCAAGTGACAGCAGCAGCAAAGACAGTAGGGCTGGAGAAGGTGAGTAAAGTTTTTTTTTTTTTCCTCAGACACGTGTGTTTTCTCCGGCGCGTGTCACACGGAACACCTCCGTGTGGTCCGTTTGCGTTCCGTGTGACACCCGTGCTGCCGGAGAAAAACGGGCATATTGCGTGTGGAGCACACGGACACACGTATGCTCCACACGTACACATGGTCCATGGCAGAACACGCACGTGAGCGCAGACCCATTGATTTTAATGGGTCTACGTGTGCCCGTGTCTCCGGTACGTGAGGAAAAGGACCAAACACGTACCGGAGACAAGGACGTGTGAAAGAGGCCTACCATAGTAAGCAGGGCCGTATTTGCCACTAGGCACCGTGGTCCCATTGCGAAGGGCGGCACTTACGGGGTCAGAGGCGCGCGGGCGCGACAATCAGCTGACTGCCCCGTGCTGCAGCGTCCAATGCTGCAGACGACACACGCCGCGGAGGAGTGACGCGTCTGAAGCTGGAGCCAGCCAGAAGAGGAGCCAGCCAGAGCAGGGCGGCGGGCACCGGAGCAGGTAAGGCAGAGGCAGAGCCTAGAATGTATGGGCTCCTTACAGGTTAGTTGACGATCGTTGCGATGCCTCTTTTTGTCCCACTATAATCATGCAAGGGGAGGCTGGGGGGAGAGAGGCTGAGGCTGGGGGAGGCTGGAAGAGAAAGAGGCTGAGGCTGGGGGAGGCTGGAAGAGAGAGAGAGGCTGGGAAGAGAGAGAGGCGTTGGCTGGGGGGAGGCTGGGAAGAGAGAGAGGCTGAGGCTGGGGGGAGGCTGGGAAGAGAGGCTGAGACTGGGGGGAGAGAGGCTGAGGCTGGGGGAGAGGGAGGCTGGGGGGGAAAAGAGACGCTGAGGCTGGGGGGGAGAGAGGCTGAGGCTGGGGGGAGAGAGGCTGAGGCTGGGGGGGAGGCTGGGGGAGAGAGAGGCTAAGGCTGGGGGGGAGGCTGGGGGGAGAGAGAGGCTGGGGGGAGAGAGGCTGAGGCTGGGGGAGAGAGAGGCTGAAGCTGGGGGGAGGCTGAGAGGAGAGAGGCTGATGCTGGGGGAGGCTGGGGGGAGAGGGAGGCTGGGAGGGAGGCTGGGGGAAGGCTGGGGGGAGAGAGAGGGGAATGCTGGGAGAGAGAGAGGCTGAGGCTGGGGGGGAGAGAGAGAGGCTGAGAGGCTGAGGCTGGGAGGAGAGAGGCAGATGCTGGGGGAGGCTGGGAGGAGAGAGGCTGATTCTGGGGGAGGCTGATTCTGGGGGAGGCTGATGCTGAGGGAGGTTGATACTGAGGGAGGCTGATGCTGAGGGAGGCTGTAGCTGGGGGGAGGCTGGGAGGGGGAGGGGGAGGCTGGGAGGGTGGAGGGTTGGAGGAGGGAAGCTGATGCTGAGGGAGACTTGGAGGAGGGAGGCTGAGAGAGGAGGGAGGCTGATGCTGGGGGAGGCTGGGAGGAGGGAGGCTAATGCTGGGGGAGGCTAGGAGGAGGGAGGCTGATGCTGGGGGAGGCTGGGAGGAGGGAGGCTGATGCTGGGGGAGGTTGGGAGGAGGGAGGCTGATGCTGAGGGAGATTGGGAGGAGGGAGGCTGATGCTGGTGGAGGCTGGGAGGAGGGAGGCTGAGGCTGGGGGAGGCTGGGAGGAGGGAGGCTGAGGCTGGGGGAGGCTGATGCTGGGGAGGCTGGGA